>NW_005054449.1:1421707-1435564 GCF_000277835.1 Geospiza fortis
TTTGATATTTATTTTTTGTTGTCATGCTGGAGGGGTTTTTAGTGTTTTGTCAGAGGCAGGGAAAAGTCTATAGCACAGAGATCTTGGGCTGAGCAGCTGCTGGGGAGGCAGGCATGAGTTGCTCAGAGTCCTCTTCCTCATCTCCATCCCTCCCACCTGGAACTTTTGTGAGATATAAAATTCCAATAAGACAGAAAGGGATGATTTGCAGAAGCTGTTGTTACCCTGTGAGAAGAGCCTGGTGCTTGTGGCTTTCTATGGAAAACAGGCAGGGCCATTTTCTACCATGAAGGGCCTTTCCAGCATCACACATCACAATTATTTCAGCTGCCTTCAAAACAGCTTCCAGTCCCACCAGTGCAGCTTCCACTTCCAGAGATTTCACACAGGCCTGGACAATGATGCTCTCCAAACCCCACTGACTCAGGGCCAAGCTTTTCAGGAGAAATTTCTTCATGGAAAAGTTGGTCAGGCTTTGGAAGGGGCTGCCCAGGGAGGTGCTGGAGTCCCCATGCTTGGAGAAGTTCAAGGAATGACTGGATGTGGCACTCAGCGCTCTGGGCTGGGTGACAAGGTGGCCATGGGGCACAGGATGGGTTCAATAGACTTTTGGGAACATCTTTTCCAGCCTCAGTGGTTCTGTGATTCCATGGGCTGGATGTCTGGTGCACTTTTCTCTGGGAAGGTTCCATGGAAGATCCAGCACCCTTCCATCTGCAGGGAGGGTGTGGGAGATGCTTCTCTGCAGGTGAGAAGGTCCCTGAGAGTTCACTGAACACACCAAACTCTGAATTTTGCTGCACTGACAGAAATCTGGAGGTTTCCTTAGACCTCAGCATGGTGGGAAATGCTCAGGAGGGCGATCCTACAAAACCAGCCTGTTGTGGCTGTAACCTATTAAAGACTGGATTATTGTAAAAGAGGTTTTTTGGGGTGCCAAAAAATTTGTGTGGCTGCAAAGTGTGTTGGGAAAGAGCCCTCTAACAGAAAAGTAGCAGGACAGAGCCCGTCCTTGTGGAAATCCTAACCCAGAAACCTGGGATGGCCAACAGCTGGTACCTGCAGTGTCACCCCTGCACACCTCTGTCCCCAGACACACATGTGACAGACAGACAGACAGACACCTGTGTGTGCACATGCACGTCTCTAAAATCAGTAATTCTGGCCTAAATATTCAGATGGCATCTCTGAAGCAAAGTTCTGGAACTTTCTGAAGGCCAATCAAGGCCTCCTCCATCATTTTCAAGCCTTCAGACTGAAAAAATGGTGGAGATCTGGGGGTAAATTTGTGGTGCCTCACTTGGACATTCCCCTTTGTGGATAAATAAACTTCAAGGCTTTTCCTCCTGAGCCATCAAGTGCCACAAACCCCAGAACAGAAATGTAACAGCACATGGGGTTTTGATGGGCCCACTTTGTTTCTCCCAATTTTAAAATGCAAAACTTAAAAGGAGAAAAGAGCAACAGTGCTGATTTTTTAACAGTTTTGATTCACAGCTTTTTGTCTGCTGCTGATAAAATCAATGGATCCCACTTCCATCTGTGTGGAAAAGCAGGTCTGGGATGCAGGGGGAGTTCAGACAGCAGCAATAGGTAACTTGGGATCCCTCCTGCTTGCCTGGCTGTAAAAATGCTTTGTAATGACCCAGTTCGACCCTGCCAGTTCTCCCTGACCTCCTCCTTCTCAGGATGCTGCTTAATTTGCACTAATTACATTCCGTTCTGACAGAAACTTGGACATTGTCTCAAGCTCTCAGGTATTTCCACTGCCACGTCCCAGCTCAGAGTGGGAAAATGGCAATAAGTAATTTATGAAAATGCATTTTGTTTAATATAATACATCAGTAGCTTGCACCCAGTGTCATCTGTGTGTATAAACACCCCTTCAAGTATGACTTGGTGTTTTAATCTTGAATTCTTCCTGGGATTCAGGAGGGCTGCTTAAACCCAGCAGTAGCACTTGGAATAATTAGTGCACTCATTGGCTTTGGGGTGGTTTTTCTTGGTTTGCCTCCAGAATCCCAGGTTAAATTCCATATAATAATTCTGAGGTTGATGATCCCCACAGAGAATTCTGCTTCAAGGAGATCAGTAAGGTAGGAAAGATCTTCCAAGAGGAAAATTTATGGGACAGGTTCAGCTTGGGTTCTCCTAAAGTCAGGGTTGAGTGAAGGTGTCTGCACATGTGGGTTGAACAGAGATGAGGAAAAATGAATACATTTTTTTGGCTTACAATGGAGCGAGTTACAATGGAGCGAGCAACAAACCTGTCCGACAAGTTGTTCACAAAATTGGACTGTGTCAAAATGCCTGTTTTGGCCTAAATTGAACGATTTTAGTGAGGAGGGAGCCTGGCACGAGCGTGTGTGTGAAGGAACACGGACCTCTCTCTCCTGCTTTGCTCTGACACAGCCTCTGTTCCCTACCTGGCCAATGTGTATGGGGTTGTCACCCCACCTCCCTCTGCTTTTTGCAGAATAATTTCCCCAGCCAGAGCTGTTCAGGTATGTGGGTGACACTGAGCACAGCTCAGGACCCCTCTGTGCCATATCAGAGCCACCAGGCTGTTGTTATAGGACATGAAATAGCACAAGATGGACATTAAGGTTTCTGATGGTAAAAAGAGTACTTTTAATTTCTGCCTCTAACATTTATAGATTTCCAAAAGTAACAGTGGATTGGAGAGTGACAGTGCCACCTCTCCAATGACACTAAACAAGCTAACCATCTATCAAATTTCTCTTCCTTCCATGGAATGGCCATAAGAAAATACAAAATGGCCAATAAAAAAATGGCCATAAAAAAATACAAAACAATAAGTTATTTACATAAAGCGTGTTAAAAACTCATTACAAGAATATAAACATCAAAAAATTTAGAAAAAAAAAATCAAAACAACACCAGGCCATGGGCCCATTGTGCAAAGAGTGGCAGAGAGGGGTTGGGGTTGTCACAGCGTGACATGGGGACACAACCCAGCTGTGACAGCCACATGGCCACGATGGATCCCACTGTAGGAGCTAGGAGAATGTGTTTTTGGGAGAATGCAAGGCCCTGCTGCCCCAATGGAAGCAGATCCCCACCCCAAAGGCCCAAAATGACGGCCAAAAACCAGCGCCGGGAGCACATGCCAAGGCTTTGTGTTACCTCCCAAAGCAGCAGAGCCCAGGCATTGTTGGACTGCGCCGAGGCTTTTAGGCACAGACGGTATCAGCAAAGCAGTTGCATGTTTCAAAATATTGTATCATTTTAAAGTGCAGTGCACATTAGGTCAGTGAAAGGGGATCCGCCAATTTGAAGCGCGGGCGGATAAAGCGGCTCTGTGTTCGCAGAGACAGAGGCACCCCGGGCCCGAAATCCCTGGAGCTGTCTTTCAGAGAGTGATAGTTACGGAAATTAGCAGTGCAGAAATCCATCCTAATCATTCATCAGGGGCCTTATTAACTGTCTTAGCCGTGTTATTAGCACAGGGCCCGGCCCCCGCGCGGGCACGGCCACGGGGATGGCTCCGGCCCTCACGAACACTGGGAATTGCTGCACAAACATGAGGGAAAAAATGATCTCATCTTCATATAAATGCCTTCCTGTGCCAGGCAATCAGAGAGACAAACACTACTGGAAGAAGCTCTGGTGTACTGGGAGAGCCAATGGCAGAGCCCTGTTCACCTGGAGGAGAGATCTGGGGTGATCTCAGAGCTCCTTCCGGGGCCTAAAGGGGCTCCAGGAGAGCTGGAGAGGGACTGGCGACAATGGATGGAGGGACAGCACACAGGGAATGGCTTCAAACTGCCAGAGGGAAGGGTTGGGTGGGATTTTGGGAAGGAATTCCTGGTTAGGAAGGTGGTTAGGCCTGGTTAGGCCGGGCATGGCCACGGGGATGGCTCCGGCCCTCACAAACACCGGGAATCACTACACAAACACCAGGGAAAATAAATGATCTCATCTTCACATAAACGCCTTCTTGTGCCAGGCAATCAGAGAGAGAAACACCTCTGGAAGAAGCTCTGCTGGACTGGGAGAGCTGGGGGTGTTCACTGGAGGAGAGAAGGCTCTGGGGTGATCTCAGAGCTCCTTGCAGGGCCTAAAGGGGCTCCAGGAGAGCTGGAGAGGGACTGGACAAGGGATGGAGGGACAGGACACAGGGAATGGCTTCAAACTGCCAGAGGGAAGGGTTGGATGGGAATTTGGGAAGGAATTCCTGGTTAGGAAGGTGGTTAGGCCTGGCACAGGGTGCCCAGAGAAGCTGGGGGTGTTCACCTGGAGGAGAGAAGGCTTTGGGGTGAACTTAGAGCTCCTTCCAGGGCCTGAAGGAACTCCAAAAGAGATGGAGAGGGACTGAGGATAAGGGGTGGAAAGATGAGACACAGGGAATGGCTTCTACTGCCAGATGGCAGGGATGGATGGGATTTTGGAATTCTCTGGGAGGGTGGTTAGGCCTGGCACAGGGCGCCCAGAGCAGCTGTGGCTGCCCCATCCCTGGAAGTATCCAAGGGCAGGTTGGATGGGGCTTGGAGCCACCTGGGATAGTGGAAGATGTCCCAGGCCATGGCAGGGGGTGGGAATGGATGGTTGTAAGGTCCCTTCCAAACCAAACCATTCCACGATTCCATGAAGGAGGTGAGCTGTGACTCTGAGCTGCTGCTGCTCCTCTGTGAGCACCCATCCCTCCACCTGGCATGGGAATAACAAAAGGGAGACTCCAGGAGAGGGTCCTGGGGGACTGTGCCAGTGGCTGAAGCCATTGCAGAGCCTGGTTTAGAACCGCCATGGCTGGAAGTGGGAAGTTCCTTGGAAGCAGAGTCAGTGTCTAAATATTTATATTTAACACTCTGAGAGTTCTAACAGCTCTTTCTTATTGACAAACTTTACCTGAATAAGGAAAAACCCAATATTTGGTCCAGCTGGCCTTCCCATAGAGAATTTTACAATAAACTTTGCCCCTAACTGAATTTTATTTTCTGAGTATCAATTTGAGACCCATTTCTTAGAAAAAAGAACACCAGAGTGTTTCAGAAGGGTGACCCTCAGGATCCCCATTTGATGTTAGCTCCAAATGAAAGAAAATTAAATTACACACTTGTGCTCAAGGATTTACATCTGTGAATCCCACTCTGGCTGGTATCTCCACCATTAGGGGAAACAAAGAACATAGAGGAGATAAATAATACTTGGGAAAGACAGAATCTTTTTTGTCTGCTCCTTTATCTGTAGTTTGACTGTGTTCCTTAAGTGTTGAAAGGGGCACTTTCTTGGCAAGTATGACACAAATAACCTTCACCCTTGACTGCACTGTCGGAGACAGTTATAAATTTGAGGATAAAGGACACGAACAAGAGTTACTTTATATGACATTTTCTCATTATAGCAGGGATGGGGAAGTGAAGGAGTGCTCCCTCCTCACTTGTCCTGGGGTTGTTTGTCACACACTCGGGTTTATGGCCCAGCAGTTCTGTGGCATAGCCAGTGGCCAGTGGGGGTGTTGGTTTTTGTGCTGTGGGGTCCTTTTTCCTGATTTTTGTCAAGCTGTCCCTCCTCCTGCAAGGATGGGGCACTGGGCAGCCCTGATCCTTCCCAAAGGGCCATTTGGCAATCCCACTATTTAATTATCTGATCCCAATATTTAATAATCCCAGTATTTAATAATGATCTAAAGGCAGGAGAGAATTTTCTTTTCAAGAGATAGCTCCAAATAATATTTTTTTTTAAAGAAAGTGTTTGCAATTTTTTAAATCAAGTGTTTTCTCTTGAGGGTGAATGTATCATGTCGAATTTCAGTGTAAGAAAGATCCTACACAGCAGTACATTGAAATAGTTTAACATAAGCAGCTGAAATATATTCATTAAATTTATTCATTATGTATTCTCAGAAACAGTTTCATCGTTTTTCAGGCTGAAAAGTAGGGAATTTGCATTGGATATTGGGATGGAATTCTTCCCTGGAGGGTGCTGAGACCCTGGCACAGGATGCCTAGAGCAGCTGTGGCTGCCCCTGGATCCCTGGAAGTGCCCAAGGCCAGGCTGGACAGGGCTTGGAGCATCCTGGGGTGCTGGAATGTGTCCCTGCCATGGCAGGGGTGGAATGAGATGAGCTTTAAGGTCCCTTCCTACTCAATCCATTCTGTATTCTATAATATTTTTAGACACATTCAAAAGATTTTCTAAGGATTTTCACTCCTTTAAACGTTTTTGGTTTAATTGCAGCAACCCCCAGCATGTGGCTGTGCTTGTGCACTGAACAAACTCAGGGTATTTTCTTCTTTCTCCTATCGCAGAGCTTTTGAGGGAATTTTTCAGACCTTCATAAATGCATTTTTAAGATTTCCTTTTTTAAGGTTCAGTAGAAAATTGCAAAACCCTGCATCAAAAAACCAGCAGTACCACCATGATCTTGGCAGAATGTTATCACAGAACCATGATTTTTGTTCCTGGGGACATTTGAGGGGTTCATTCCTCCTCCCGGGTCAGGGCTGGAGTTGAGGCACATGGGGTTAGAATGAAACCTGCCCGTGGACACTGGGTTTGATAACAGTGTCTGGCTAAAGCCCACTGCTATCTGTGCAGTGATTCATCAGCTCACAACCAGGACAAGGCTTTAATAAGAGGCAAATATTGCCCAGGGCAAAGTGAGAGCACAGACTTATCAAAGGCACTGAACTTTGATTCAAATCTAATTCCATTATTGCCTCGGAAATAGGTTAAGGTCTGTGGGCTGCTGATTGCTTGGGAATGCACTTTAGGTAAATGAATAGTGTTTGGTTTGGGGGAAAATTTCTCTCAAGCCGAATCATGGGCTTGTTTCCAGAGCTTTTTGCACAGGTTTTTGAGGAATTCTCTGTGTATGGCAATCCAGAGTACCAATGGCTATAGGTTGTCCATCCTTTTTCCTTATCTACTTCCTTTAAGAACTGTGATTTTTTTTACTGTGAAACCTTAGCTCCAAACTAAAACCAAAGATATCTTCAGCTGTGGTCTCATCCCTCAGCTGTGGAATTATTTTAATAACTTGCAATTTTCAATGGTGTTACAGCTACTCCTTAAGTTTGCTGTGCTGCTGGCAAACTTCAGAAATAACCGTGGTGATTAAAGCTCTGCTATAAACCAGGGGGATGGACAGAACACCTCACCCTGTGTCTCTCACACACCTTGCAGTCTGCTGAGCCCTCCAAGCTGGGTGATGAAGGAGCTCCTCTGTCTGTTTCCCTGATGAGCTTCATTTTTCTTGTAGGATTATCCATAATTAGCGAGGCTCAAAATTTCTGCAGCCCTGAGTTAGGCAGTGGGAGCAGAAGATTGGAGGGTGAGATTCTTCTGTTCCTGACCCCAACAAGCCCTGTCCACCTTTCCTCTCAACCCTGTGGGCCCAGGAGCTTCTGCCTGGTTTTTGGCACAGAAATTGTGTTTAGTTTCTACCTCTGAGCATTTATTCCATTGAAACATTCACATTTCTCTCCTGGGATTTCTTCTGGTCCCGGCTAGCTGCTGTCCCATGGATGGGACACTGATGTCCTCTCAGGGGAGCTCTGTCCCAGCTCCTGTGTCCTTGTCTTTCCTGGGCAGAATCCATCAGCTCTCATTCCTCCTTTTTCACTGAAAAAAGGTCCTTTGCACACCTGTTTCAGGGAGGCTGTGGCTGGATCTGCCCAAGATTTTTATCATCTCCCCTAAGTGGAGAAACAAAAGGCCACTTTGTTGTTGATGGATATAATCCTTTTTTTTTTAATCATTCCATGCTTCCACACACATTTTTAAGTCAAAGCAATATTGCCATGAGTTTGTTTTTCTACAAAATCTCCTTTTTTCCCCTGTGGTTAAAGCTGTATTTTAAGCTCTATATGGAATTGTCTATACAGAACAGTATTTTGATAGAAAATAGATGCTGCAGTTGAAATTGCAATAAGGAAACAGAGAAACAACAGGCACTGCTGAGATCGAAGCGCTGATTAGGAGGGCAAATTAGATTTAGATTTCCTGAATATCTAACAGCAGCTAAACATTTTTTTTTTGTCCTTTGTGTATGAGCATTTCCATTAAAATTTACAAAGGGCTTGAACTGGATTAGACTCCCACAGTCACTTTGAAATCACAAAATACAACTTGGCTGACAGGGGCTGTTTAGAAACCTTTCGCAAAAAAAATTATCTTCAGAAACATTAGCACTTAGCAGTTACAAAATGTCTACTTTTGTCTTGCCCCCTCTGCCAAGTTCCCTTTTTTGTCTTGCCGTGAGGAGGATAAATTATCCGACTTGCAGAGATAAACCACAGAGAGGTGAGATTGCTGCAGCTCAATGCTCGCTCCGGCCTCCGCCCCGGCTTCAATTTAACCCCCTGGCTCTGGCCGTGTCAATCAGGCCCTTAATGAATACATTCCTAAACGAGCTGCTGGTTTTTTGGGTTTTTTTTCCCTTGCTAGAAGATGCAATTAATGTTTTGGCTTAAGACGCCAAGTTTAGAATAAATGTATAGGGTGCAGCGCTAGGTCTTTGGGGTGAAATGAGGAATTATCCGAACAGCAAAAGGAATTTTTGTGTTGTTCTGGAGGTGCTGGCACAGGGCAGAATGGGGGGAATGCCACCTCAGAGGTGCCACCAGGAATTCTTTATGCCCTGCCATGTGTGGTTGTGCTCAACACGAGCTGGGCATGGAGCTGAGGGCAAGGACACAAATAAAGTCCCTTTTGCTGCTGTGCTCTCGGTGCCTTTTTGTGACAAATGTCTGCAAGAATGTGCCCCATAAAAAGGGGGGGAGTGTCTGAGAGGTTTCCCTCCAATAAAAGGAAGAGCAGGATTTTCTTTCCGAGATAATTCCCTCCAAAGAAGCAGTGACATGCAGACTGGCTGAAACAGGAGGTGGAAGACAATTTTAGCAATAGGTGGTGACAGTTTCTTTTAATCTCCTTTATATTCTGATGTCTCAGTCTAGTGGCTGACTAACCATATCTGGGGCTTCATCTGAGCAGGAAGCCTTTTGACAGTGTCATTTTTCCATCTGTTTATTTGGTAAGATCTGTGCTCTGAGGATGTGCTGGTGGTGCCATCAGGGGGCTCGGGGGACTGGAGGGGTTTCCTCTGTTTTCCCTGGTCAGGAATAGATTTAAGGGCAATGCAATGGGGCAGATCTGCTCAGAGCAGGCTGGGTGAGATTGTCTGTTTCTATCTAAAATTTGCTTTCAGAGGGATTTGCTCCATGATGCCTTCCCAGTTCAGGGTGTTGGGATTGGCAGAAGACGTGGGAAGAGGCCAGGAAATCCCATTTCAGGCAAACCTTTTATCCCAGTGCATTCTGGAGGTGAATCAAACCTAACCACAGCCTGGGCAGGGTGTGCAGGCTGTGTCCAATTCTGGTACTTCAGGCCAGACACCAACTGCAGTTTTCTTTTGGGTCTCATGTTTTGGGCCCAAAATCTGTGTGCCATGCCTTCAGTGATTGATAACCTCACCTGCTCTCCTTATTTCATGGAATCACAGAACCCCAGAATGGTTTGGGTGGGAAGGGACCTTAAAACTCATCCAGTCCCACTCCTGCCATGGGCAGGGACACCTTCCACTATCCCATGGTGGCTCCAAGTCCCATCCAACCCAGCCTTGGACACTTCCAGCCCCAGCTTCTCTGAGCACCCTGTGCCACCCTCACAGGGAAGAATTTCTTCCCAATATCCAACCTAAATTTCCTCTCTTTCATCTTGAATCCATTCTGCCTTGTCCTGACACTCCAGGCCCCTGTAGACAATCTCTCTCCCTATTTCTTGTTGGCTCCTTCACGCACTGGAAGGAAGATCACCGTTAGATCACCCTGCACTTTGTCTTCTCCAGGCTGAGCAATCCCAAATCTCTCCCAGCAGAGCTGCTCCATCCCTCTCCTCACCTTGGTGCCTCCTCTGGATGTGCTCCAGCAGCTCCACGCAGCCCATCCACAATTTCCCTCCCCCTGCTGGTTTGGAGTAAGTGTTTGCCTACCACAAAGTGTGTGAGGATTTTTGGGATGTGGAGGCAGCACAGGGCACATCTCCCATGTCCCCTCCTGGCAGTGCTGGCTGGGTCACCTCTGGCAGCCTCCCCAGGTGCTGAGCTCACCTGGAGGGACACCTGGTCCTGCAGGTATTCATTTGCACATCGAGTTTTCGGCCAATTTATAGATATATAAACAAAGGGCTTAGGGTTTGGTTTTTTTTTTTTTTTGTAAGATAGCCCTAATAAACTATTTCTGAGTTCCTTCCAACTTGAAGACTGAAGGCAAAAGGTTCTGTCTGCACTCAGCTTGGCTGCCAGCAGTACCTGCAGTAATTCCATAGTGCTGTGCCAGCCTGGGATGATCCCATTGTCCCTGGAGTGTTCCCATTATCCCTGGAGCAATCTTATTGCCCCTGGAGGGATCCCATTGTCTCTGGAGTGATCCCATTGTCCCTGAAGGGATCCCATTGTCCCTGGAGTGTTCCCATTATCCCTGGAGCAATCTTATTGCCCCTGGAGGGATCCCATTGTCTCTGGAGTGATCCCATTGTCCCTGAAGCGATCCCATTGTCCCTGGAGGGATCCCACTGTCCCTGAAGGGATCTCATTGTGTCCTGAATGATCCCATTGTCCCTGAAAGGATCCCACTGTCGCTGAAGGGATCCCATTGCCCCTGGAGGGATCCCATTATCCCTGGAGGGATCCCATTGTCCCTGAAGCAATCCCACTGTTCCTGGAGGGATCCCATTATCCCTGAAGCGATCCCATTGTCCCTGGAGGGATCCCACTGTCCCTGAAGGGATCTCATTGTGTCCTGAATGATCCCATTGTCCCTGAAAGGATCCCACTGTCGCTGAAGGGATCCCATTATCCCTGGAGGGATCCCACTGTCCCTGAAGGGATCTCATTGTGTCTGGAATGATCCCACTGTCACTGAAGTGATCCCATTATCCTTGAAGGGATCCCACTGTCCCTGGAGCAATCCCACTGCTCCTGGAGTGATCCCATTGTGTCTGGAATGATCCCACTGTCCCCGGAGCGATCCCCCTGTCCCTGCCTGTGCCAGGTGGGTGGGATCAGCGGGGCAGGCTCGGCTCCCAGCAGGAAAGGGTTAACTGCCAAGGCCGAGCACAAACAGAGATGCGAGCAAACAGTCCCGGGCAGAAACCGGAGCCATCACTTCCCTCTAATGAAAACCAGATTCACTCCTCCAACAATCATCCCACTGTTCCCTCCCTGCCCAGGAACGGGACTGTTGTTTCTCCTAAAAATAAAAAATAAAATAAAATAAAATAAAAATCCCCGAACCCCTACGTTCTATTTCTAGGGATAATCTATTTTATCATCCGGGTAAGGAAAAAAATTAAAGTTAATTTTGTTTTCCAGGTCTATATGCTGAGCCTGCCAAACAAAAGGGAGTTTGCAGTGCTGTCAGTTCGGATCGGAGTGGGAATTAATTCAGATAAAATAACTGAAATTGCACTGGTTAAGGTCTTAAATGTTTGTTACATCCCTCTTTTTATTATCTTGGAGGGGGGGGACAGGTATAAAGGCTATTTGGAGAGAGAATTCATTCCATTTTGGTAAAGAGATCTTGTTTCCTTCCACCAGCTCCATCCAGCCCTGCCTGGGAGCTTTCCTTCCACACCTAAAGGGAGACTCGACTTGAGAAATATTTATTATTATTTATTAATACTTATTAATATTTATTATTATTTATTATTTATTGATATTTATTCTTATTTTTTATTATTTATTATGCACAATTGGGCTGTCAGATTTGGGATGAAATTAGGATTTTTCTGGGGTGGATCTCACTGGCCCTTCACAGACCAGAATCCCGTTTTGGATCACTCTAGCCCGACTCAAAAGTGACCAAAAGTGACAGATTTTTTTTGGGAAACTCAGCCTATTTTCAGCAGAACCTTGTAAAATATGGTTCTTTCAGACACTTTAGCTTGAAGTGTGAATATTTTTGCACGTCCCTGTTGGGTGTCACATCTCTGTGTTTCTGGGGTGCCACTGTGAGCTTTCAGTGCCTGCCCTCGTGAGCAGCACTGGCTCAGCCTTTAACAACCTGATCAAAACAAGCAGCGCTGAGCCTTTTCTTCAGCTGTTGGTTTGGATTTCATGCTTTGGGTGAGGACAGAACAGGATTCTGATTTGACTGCGAAAAAATCAGAATTCAGACTTTTATCTCCCCGAGCATTTCCCTTGAACAGACAAATCAACTGGGAGCTCTTTATGAATTTACCCTGGCCCTTGATATCTCCCAACAACTGAGCTGTTCTCTGGGAAGGCAAGCACTTCAACTCACACAAATACCCCTGTGCTTTTTAAACAGGGTCCAAAGAGACATTTATTTTGGCTACAACAATATTTTCCTTTTATTGCTGCGCTGAGATTCAACATTTCCAGAAATAACTTCTGAAAGATGCTGAGGGTCTGGGGTGTAGGTGTTGTCAGACAGAGCAGGGAAGGCTTTCACAATGCACAGTGTGTGCTAAGTCTGATTTTGAGAAGCAAGGAGCTGGGTTGAGGGACTGGAGTAGCTTTTCCAAGTAATTTGTTGTTGGTTATTAGGAAATAACATCCACTCCTACAGAGCTGCTATCCCACAAATTCACTGTGAAGAGATTACTGGGTGCATCTGATGATCTCTCACTGATGGTTTGGGTTTGAAGCCTCTTACGAATGGGCTCAGCAACCCACATGAGGTGATTTCTTTATTTTGGGGGGGAGATTGAAGCTATTGAGCAATATTTAATTGACTAAAAGCAGGAATCAACAGATTGTTTGTTGTCCTCAACCTAAGGGCCTGTTTGTCTCTTTCCATTTTCAGGCAAATTCCCAAATTACCCTCCAGCAAACCCCAAGTGTCAGCATCCCTTGCTCTGACTGGGTTTGCCTGGAACCAGGTGGTTTGGGCTCAGGAAAATGCTATTCCAGCCTGTGCCCATTTCCCATTCACTCCTGTGCCTGTTGCAGACATTTCCTGGATGCTGGGCAGTTGTGATTTTTAGGATCATAAAGTCACAGAATCCCGGAATGGTTTGGCTTGGAAGGGATCTAAAAGCTCATCCAGTTCCACCCCTGCCATGGCAGGGACACCTTCCACTACCCCAGGATGCTCCAAGCCCTGTCCAACCTGGCCTTGGGCACTTCCAGGGATCCAGGGGCAGCCACAGCTTCTCTGGGAAATCCATTCCAGGGTCTCCCCACCCTCCCAGGGAAGGATTTCTCCTCCATACCAAATTTATTGGACTCCAATAAATGGTACCAGGTCCTGCTCTCAGGGCTGCTCTGCTGGGAACAGCTCAGTGCTGTGAATTTCCATGAGGCTGCAAGAAAACCTGCAGTGCTGCATGTCTGTGTATCAATTTTGGGGTTTTCTGGGGGGTATTCCATGCTTTGGGGGCTTCCCTGCAGGGTTTTTCTGCTGGGAACAGCTCAGTGCTGTGAATTTCCATGGGGCTGCAAGAAAACCTGCAGTGGCTGCAGGCTCTGCATCAATTTGGGTTTTTTTGGGGTATTCCATGCCTGCCTGCCCTCCTTTGCAGGCACAAAGTGGCATTTCTATGGGGCTGCAAGAAAACCTGCAGCGCTGCATGGCTGTGCATCAAATTTTGGGGTTTTTTTGGGGCCATTCCACGGGGGTACAGATGTGTGGGTCTGTCTGGCTGAGGGGGGAAGGTGCTGAACATGCATTCATGAAGAGCCCAGTGTTCAAAGGGAGCTGCATCACTTCCCATTCGTTTCTGCAACACTCCCAAATGTGCTGACCCAAGCCAAAAGCTCTCCTCTCCCTTCTGCTGCTGGGGAGGGGCTGGGGATTTGTGAATGTGTGAAAGTATTAGCTGCCAGTTATAACTGGAATGGAGCCTAGAGGAACCCAAATCCTTCAGCAG
>NW_005054449.1:1435574-1447642 GCF_000277835.1 Geospiza fortis
TGTAATACATTATCTCTGGAATTGGCCCAGCTTTCAAAACCAGGAAGCATTAATAGGAATAAATGTGAGCACCATTAGCACTTCCAAAGGCCGTGATTTATTGGCCATTTTGGTTGCAAAATATTGTTTAGCTGCATAATCTTGTTCATTTAAATAGGAAATGTCATCAATGGATTAGTTTATTAAATACACAGACTGCAAGTGAGGGAATTCCTTCAACTCCCAGCCAGAGCAGGCAGGCACTGTGCACTGTCTCTGCAGTCCCTGCTGGGCTTGCTTTGGGACATCTTCTGCTTTGAAGGGATTTCTGAGCTTTCAAAGAGAAATAAAAGCAGAAGAGTTTGGGCTGAGGGATGCTAGGGGCTGGCACTGCCTGGGTGTGAGCAGGGAGGGCTGGGACACAGTGCCAGGCTTTGGGGCTTTCTGCTCCTGTCGGAGTCTGGTTGGTTTTGCTGGGCACAGTGGGCACGAAACTGGATCCCTGCCCTGGCTCCAGGAGAGGCTGCTGGGGTGGGAGGGACAGGGAGGGCTGGGACAGACAGGGATGGGATCAGGCTGGGATGGGATCACACAGAGGTGGGATTGGGGTTATGGTTGGGATCAGGCAGAGCTGGGATCACATAGGGCTGGGATCACACAGAGCTGGGGTTGGTGTCAGGGTTGGCATCAGGCAGAGCTGGGATCACACAAGGCTGGGATTACAAAAGACTGGGATCAGGCAGAGCTGGAATCACACAAAATTGGGCTCAGGCAAGGCTGGGATCAGGCAGAGCTGAGATCAGGAAGGGCCAGGCCCACACAAGACTGGGATCAGGAAGGGCTGGGATCACACAGGATTAGGATCAGGCAGAGCTAAGATCACACAGAGCTGAGATCAGGCAGGGCTGGGATCACACAAGGTTGGGATCAGGCAGAGCTGGGATCACTCAGGGCTCGTTTAAGTTCAGTCAGTGCTGCCACAATCTCCCAGGGTGTCCCAACACAACGCTGTTCTCTCAATATTTCTGCCCAAAATACTCCGAGGACCCTGAAGATCCTGATCTTGCTGCAGTTCTGTTTTCTCCCAGCAAATCAAGCTCTGCTTTCCCAGCACTTGCCTCTTACAACTCAGAGGAAACATTTACCTCGATAAAACATGGCCATGTTCTAGTTCAGTGGGAGCCAGCAGCTGCCCAGTGCCCATTTCTATCTCGTTATCTGCTGAGTTTTACTCTCCAGCTGCCTGATTCATGGAGGCAATGCTAATTACACTGCCTTTTTTTCCTAGTACAAGATATTTCTTTCCCCCTAATGTCTTGCCCCTGTAGTCAGTCTGTTCCCTGTAAAACCCTCTCCTTCCCTCTCCTCCTTTGATCTCCTGGTTAGGGTTCACCTCCTTCATTTTTTGCAATTACCAGTCTGCAGTGAGGATGCCCCTGACCTTTCTGCAGCAGTCTGGCAGACACATGGGGCAGGAAGCTTGGCTTTTATTTCAGCCTTTTCCACGATCCATCTTGGATGGATTACAACAGTAGCAGCTCTGACTGTCTTGGAGCCCTTTTTGTGATAAACAGAGGTAACCTCAGAGACACAGGGAAATGTGCAGCAGGCTGGGGCTGGGCTGAATGGGCACATTTTTGGTGGCTAATCAGATGCAAAAGCCCCTCATGGTCTCTATGTTGCTGTACTGGGAGGAATTTCTTTTATATCAAGTTCAGCAGTTCCTCCAGAGCACAATCTGTTCTGGGGAAGAATCCACAGGGATGTCAATACAGCAAATGAGTCATTTGCTTCAAAAAAAACCCAAAAAACAAAAAGAAAAAAAAGAGAAAACTTCCTTCTGTTCTGCTGCTGCTTCGCTGCATTCTTCTGATTTCAAAGTTTTGAATCTACAGCAGCAGCAGCAGCACAGGCAAAATAAATCAAAGTGCCAGAAAAAACTGTGCCAAAGATTAGGATGGATCTTGGGATTTGTGTTTGGATCTCAGTGAGATGGGTGAGTTTATTAGGAAGGGAGTGAGTTTGTCTGCCAAACCGAAAGAGGGGGAATTCAGGGTGGGAGTTGGGAGGAAATCCTTCCCTGGGAGGGTGGGGATGCCCTGGCACAGGGTGCCCAGAGAAGCTGTGATCCCTGGAAATGCCCAAGGCCAGCTTGGACAGGGCTTGGAGCACCCAGGGACAGTGGAAGGTGTCCCTGCCATGGCAGGGGTGGAACAAGGGGACCTTTGAGGTCCCTTCCAAGCCCAACTGCCAAACTTCTCTGGGCAATCTGTGCCAGGGCCTCCCCACCCTGATGGGGAAGACTTGTTTTTTTTCAGAATATCTGTATTTTTATTTTCAAAATAATCATAAGATAATAAATAATAATAAATATTAAAATAATATCTGCTGTAACCCTGCTCTGTGCCAGTTTGGAGCCATTCCCCTGCTCCTGGCATCTCCTTTGAAAGCTGCTGGGATTGATGGCAGCAAGAAAAAGTGAAGACAGGCTCCTGTGTGAGGGGAGGGGGCAGGGAGGGAGAGATGAGCCTGCAGAATGACATTCTAACTTTACCTGCTGGCTGAAGGTATCTGTGGATTTAAATGACATCTCAGGGGACAGTATCAAACTTCTGAATTCCATTCATCCATCAGATGCGGAGAACAAGCCCTGGCTTTCAGTCAGGCAGGAGCTGGAGATTTCTCCTGCAGTAAATGAGCTCAGACCACACAGATAAAGAACGTCTTCTGTTCCATCTGAAAACATTTCAGGGGAGAATCATCTGTCACTTGGCTCCGGGCTGAGGCCTCTCAGCTCCCCCTGAGGTGCAGAGGCCGCCACAACAGGGAGGCTTTTCAAACCCTTCCCAGTCCTTCATTCCATTGGAACCTCCAGAATTTGCTCCTTGGAGTTAAAAGCAAATTGCCCAGAGAAGGAAAACTGCAATAATTCCACTGCAGGCATCAATTCCCTGGGCTGGGTCACCCCTGAGCCCTGGGTTTGGAATTTAAGGTCCCTTCACTTTTTTCTCTCCATCAAGGGTCCTTCTATGCAGACCAAACTCCAAACTGAAGGAGATTTTGCATGGGGAGTTCATCCCCTCACTCATCTGTGTTATTTCAAATTTCATCAGGGTTCAGATGTAATTTTTATTGTTAGAATAAGTGTAATTGAGTAAATGTGCCAGTTAATACCAGTTACAGCTGCGCTCTAACTTAGAATAACCTCTGGGGAAGAACCAAACCTTCCCATATCAGCCCAACCACAGGGGCTGTGATTTTGGAAAGTTTGGAAAGTTTTCCACAGTTTTTATACCACTTTATACCAGACTGGCTGGTCCTGCAGGTGGTGATGCCTTTTTTTAATGTTAAAAGCTGTTAATTCACCAAAAAGTTCTGTTCAGGAGGCTGAAGCTGATCACAAATTTGCTAAGTTTTAATGCATATTTTTCACTGAATGAAAAATACATTTTAAAATGTCAGAAATCCTTTTCAGAGAGGGGTGTAGAACATGATTCTCCCATACTTTTACTTCCCAGTGGCTTTGAGACACTCCCACTGGGGCTCCCACCGACTGCCTTGTTTAATATCTCACTTTGTCTGAATAATGACATTTTTATTTGGTGAAGGGGGATAACAGCTTTTCCAGGGAATGGAAATCTGAAGGGGATCAGTGGAAAAGGGCCTTGAAGCAGAGGGCAAAAGCTCCAGGAGCTCTGGGGCTCCTTTATTGCCCTGAAATTAAAAAGTGGGTGCAGAGGTGGCAGAGAAGAAGTTCCCCCAAGACAAAATCACTTCAAGATCGAACTTGGTCTTTTTGGCTTCATTTTAAAGAAGAACAAATTTAAAGGCAAACATTTTCAACACAAACATTTTCAACACAAACAGATGCACGGTGAAATTCCATCACAATCCCAACCTTCCAAACCCAAAAATCACCAGAAAACTCAATGTCTGGGTGGGTTGGTTTTTTGGTTTGGTTTGGATTTTTGGATTATTTGGGTTTTTTCTTGACTTGTTTTTGGTTTTTTGTGGGAGTTTTTTTGGGGGGGTTTTGGTTTGGTTTTTTGGGATGGGGGGTTTTTTTGCTATTGTTGTTTTTGGTTTTGGTTTGGTTTGTTTGTTTGCTTTGGGTTTTTGGTTTTTGGGGGTTTTTTGGTTATTTTAGGTTTTTGGCGGGGTTTGGGGTTTTTTTTGTTTGGTTTTTTGGAGGTTTTGGGGGGTTTTTAAGGGGTTTTATTTGGGTTTTTTTAGGTTTGTTTGTTTGGGTTTTTTTTGCTATTGATGTTTTTGTTTTCATTTTGTTTGTTTGTTTGGGTTTTGGGGTTTTTTTGGTTGGTTTGCTTTTGTTGTTGTTGTTTTTGGTTTTGTGGGGTTTTTTGGTTTTGGTTTGTTGGTTTGTTGGTTTGGTGTTTTTCGTTAAATATTTCAACATAATTCCCAGAACAAATGACTTTGCCTAAACTGGAGATAAGGATCTGCAATGTGAATCATGGGCTCGTTTTTGTTGAAAGCTGCCATGGAAACAGATCCCCGAGTTAACTCGGTTATCTCCAAAGGCTCCATCCATCGGAACACATGATTTCCACCCAATTCCCAGCTTTGGATCCCAGAAAACTGAGTGCCTCGTGTGTTTATAGTTATTTTTTCATGAAGAATAAGGCAAACACACCTCGGGGAGAGAAAAGGGGCAGCGGGCAGAGTTTTCAAGCAGAATTTCGTTTGAATTAAAACAAAAAGCAACTTTTTAAATCCGAACTGTCGGGCTGGTTAACTTTGCATCCCAAGCAGGCAGAGATAGATTTTCATCTTTGCACAGCCTTAGTTAGTGGTTCCTGGCACATTACATTAACTAATTTGAGATCGAATTATCAAATTTGCTCATTGCTGCTAGCACTAATTTGAAACCTTACAATAAAGAACAGTTTGAGAGGCAGATGAAAGGTTGCCACCCACAGAGGCTCCAAGACCTGTCCCTGGTGTATCACAGCAAGGTTCGGAAAGATTTGGGGTAATTGCAGTCATGAGCTGGAGTTGATTGAAGAAAATTATACCCAAGTTTTTTACTAAAAGCTTTTTTCCCCCCCCCCCTTTTTTTTTTCTTCCTTTTATTGTGTGTGTGGCTTTTCTTAAATTGTGCTGGGAAGCACCATTGCAGGGGGGACAAAGTGTTGCAATTTTTAATAACTTTATTAAAACTTCTCTTAATTTTCTTGAAGTTTTAATGCTGCTGAAATCCTGAAGGATTCTTTATAAACACGTTACCTGTGTTTTCCAAGAGGTTTTAAATTTTATTGTCTCTGAGGTTTTTGTGTTTGCTAAACTTCCAGGCAAAACCACATTAACGATGTAAAATCTTTCACGTCTCGTTAGCAAAGCTCTTGTGGCCCTTCTAAGTCTCGGTTTTATGAGGAAAGCTCCTCAATTGCTGGGTTTGAAAATGATAATTGCGAGCTGAGAGCAATTTCCTAAACATTTCCTAACTGGGTAGAAAAGTGATGCAGCAGTTTCTCCGCTGCTTGCTTGAATTGCCATCCTCAAAGAACTTGCATTTTAACAAGTTCTGCAGGCTTGGAGCAGTGGGGGTCCTGAGAGAGGCATTTTCTTCCTGACCTTCCTGAGATAAATAATTAAGATGGAGTCTAGATAAAGATCACTGTCAAAGGTGAGGGGTCAGCCCGGCCGCCTGACCTGAGCGCTGAAATTGCCCCGTGTGCTGCAGCAGAGCCTCAGAGGCAGCTGGGTGTCACCAGGAAACAAAAGTTTGGGGCTCTGTGAATAGGCAGAGCTCTGGGAAAGGAGAGGGGGGGGAGTGAAGGTCTCTGTTGGCACTGCAGATCCACCAAATGGAGGGGTTTCAACTCAAAATTTCCCTCTCTGGTCAAGGGCAAGGGAGCAGGTGAGGGGGTGGTAAACAAGGGTTAAAATTTGCAGAGTGCAAAGGTTGAAATCAGAGAATCAAGGGATGGGTTGGGTTGAGAGGGACCTTAAAAAACATCCAGTGCCACCTCCTGCCATGGCAGGGACACCTTCCACTGTCCCAGGCTGCTCCAAGCCCTGTCCAACCTGGCCTTGGACACTGCCAGGGATCCAGGGACAGCCACAGCTTCTCTGGAAAATCCATTCCCACCCTCCCAGGGAAGAATTCCTACCCAATATCCCATCCAGCCCTACTCTCTGTCACTTTGAAGCCATTCCCTGTTGAGTGAGGATGCTCAGACACCCCGAGGCCCCTCAGCACAGAGCTGGGCCAGCCCCAGCCCAGCAGTGGCTCCTGAAACTGCTTCCAGTGGGAATTCCTGGGTGCCCAGGCTTCTTTTTACATCACATTTTCATCTGGGAAGAAACCTGAGGAGATCACAGCAGGCGCTTGGGTGGGAATGACCTCTTGGAGCTCCCTGAAAGGAGAATCATCCCTCTCTGCCCCACTTCCTGTGCTGGGTCAGGAGAGCTCACCCCATGAGCAGCAGTGAAGATTTAGGAGCAGTTTGGAAAATGGTGATAATGAACCCACAGAATTCACAGAATTTACAGAATCACCAGGTTGGAAGTGACCTTAAAGATCATCTAGTCCAACCCAGCCACAACACCCCAACTCAACCCTGGCACCCAGTGCCACATCCAGGCTTTGTTAAACCCATACAGGGATGGTGACTCCACACTCCCTGGGCAAACCATTCCAATATTTTATCACTTTTTCCATAAAAAACTTTTTCCTAACGTCCAACCTATATTTCCCATGGTGGAACTTAAGGCTGTGTCCTCTGGTTCTGTCAGTTCCTGGAGAAAGAGCCCAACCCCACCTGAGCACAGCCACCATCACCAACCATGAACCAGGATGTGAAAGAGGAAAAAAAAGGGGGAAAAAAAAATCCACCTCCCCTTCCCTCCCCATTGCTGGGCTCGTCCTGTTTCCCACCCTCTGTTTTGGGGGATGTTCTCATCAAACACTCCAAATGTTGGGGTTCACCCTCTCACAGCTGCAGATCCCCAAAAGGAGCAGCCCTGCCCCTGCTCGTGGCAGCTCTGAGGAGCAGCTGCAGTGCCCAGGATTTTTTGGGGTTGGGAGCACATCCAGCCCGGGGTACCCTCACTCTGGGGCTGGCCCCCCTTCACCCAGAGAGGGAAGGGAGGAGCTGTGCCTTTAACTGTCCCTGCAAGGCCTCCGCAGCCTGGGCTGCTCTTGTTTTGAAGAGGGAGCGCTTGGGGGCTCGTTCCAGAGCTCAGTGACAGAGAGGAAACAGGGCCAGGAATAAATGGCCTGTTGATTTACTCAAGTTACATCATTTTCTTCCCCTCAAGAGCCTATAAATCTCACGCTCCTTGTAAAAACAGAATTTAAAAACAATTGAGAGCTTCTGAGACGACCCCATAGCTTCCAGCCGCTGCGGCCTCCGAATATAGAGCTGCCTTTCACAGCCTGGCCCACTTGTTTCATATTAGATACTGGGAGCCCTGCTCCCAGCTAAGCAGCAGAAGCTGTTAAGATATTTTATAGTCATCCTAGTGGTTTAGATAACACTCTCCCCATACACAGGGAGCCAAAAAGCAGCTTCCTGGCCTGGCCACAGAGCGCCGAGTCGATCATTCACATTCGGGGTTCTTCTCTCCCCACGAATATTTCTGATCAAAGGCACCCAGGCTGGCAGAGGTGCCTCTGTTAAAAAGTGGATTCTTCTGATTATTGCACAATTTATGGCCTCTCAGCCCCCAGGGTCTGCTTTTGAAGAAAAGTGATCAGTTGTTGAGGTGGCTGTGGATGTGGTAGTTTTGCTTTCAGGCTCGCGGCCCAAGAGATTTTTAAATTCAACAAGGATTTGGTTTGGTTTTTTTTTTTTATTTTGGTTTTCTTTCATGGCTGGTGTGACACAGAGAGCTGGGCTCACATTCTGGGGTGGGCATCAGTGTCTGGGGGCTGAAACAAATGGTCAGTGAATATTTGAAGTGCCCCATGTGAGGGGTTTTGCACCATTCCTCCCCTCGGAATTCAGAACTGACCAGGAACCGGGATTTCATCCCTCTAATGTCAGCAGCCAGGTCTCCAGGATAATTTCCCTAATTGTTATGTGGGGATGTGGAGCCAATGGAGCAAGGACTGGTGTTCTATAGCTGAGTGGTGCTTAATCAGTGGCAATGAAAAACCAGTTCTGGAGGCTCAGGGTGCCCTGAGGAAACATCAGGGGCTTTTCCCAGTGTGTTTGCAGCCCTTTGCCAGCTGGGCAGCAATGTGACATCCAGCAATATCTAAGAGGCATTTCTCAGCCCAATCCAAGCTTTCCAGTGGCCAAATCCAAATTTTCACCCCAAATCAGGGGCTTTTCCCAGTGTATTTGCAGCCCCTTGCCAGCTGTGCAGCAATGTGACATCCAGCAATATCTAAGAGGCATTTCTCAGCCCAATCCAAGCTTTCCAGTGGCCAAATCCAAATTTTCACACCAAATCTCCAAAGTTCTGCTTTTGTTATCGTAGCTGATATGTGTAAAGTGGCTTCTATATTATTAGATCTGTAAATATATAAAAATTTGTAATTTAAACAACTTTTTTACGCATGAAATGTGAGTGAAGATTGTTCTTTTCATTCAGGGAGTGTGCTGCTTGCTTCTCTTGGCTGAACTGGAGATGGGAGTTTGTATTTCCCTATCAGGGGATGCTTTGATGCTGATATTGCGGTTAAGTGCAGGAAAAGCAGAACTAAACAATGAAAACCAGCAATTCCTTCTAGACGGATTTTCTTTTTTTCTTTCTTTTTTTTTTTTTTTTTTTCCCCCAATAAAAGAAATAAACAGACAAGCTGACACAAGCTGGGAAATGCAGCTTGGCTCGTGCTGGCTCACTGCCACCCCAGCACAGGGGTGAGGGAGAGGGAATCCCTGCAGGCACAACTCACACAAACTAAGTGGATTTCCTTATCATTTATGAAAACAAAAAGAAGGTATCTGATGAATCACTGGCTGGATTGAGGGCTGCACAGGGACAGTTGCAGCAGCACTTTTAGCGTGTGCTGGCTCCTGATTCCAATTTGCACTTTCCTTTTAGGAGTTTCCAAAGGACTCCATGGCTGGGTTAGAACAGCTGGGAGATGCTTCCCTCCCCAGACCTTTCAGCCTGATGAAATTCTCTTATTCCAGGAGGATGCCCACAGAAATTTAGACATCCTTAGTCAGAAACTTAACATTGAATTGATGTGTCTAGATACACACATATATAAAATATATGTATTTACAGGGGTAGCTATGGATGGTTTGTGGAAGTTGCTGCCAACCAATAATTTTGAACTTGACGTTGGGTTGCCCTCATGGCTTTGATTTTGCTGAGAGATTTTTAGGAGGGCAAACATCATCAAATCTAGTCCAGCTTACTATGATATTCAGGAGTTTAAGGGCTGGATATTAAAGTCTTTTCTGTATGCTGATGAAATTTGCTTTCTCTTCATTCCCAAATACTGCCTAAAAATGAGGAGCATTCTCCATATGTACTATGTAACTTCATCAACTTTGTATTTGCAGTGTTGTGAAATTGGTGGGGTTTGGAGGGTTTTTAACTGGAATTTGCTTTTTTTTTTTGCCTTTTTTTCACTTTCTTCCCATTGCCTGCTGTTCCCAATGTGCTGGTTTGTGCAAGGGATTGGTTTGTGTCTTGCCAATTGAAGCCTGTGGGGTTTGTCAGGTGTGGTGGTGACTGAACCCCCCGACTGACAGTGCAGCCTCTGAACCAGAGCTAGGGATCACAGAGGGGTTCTGAGCTCCTGGCACACCTAAAGGAGCTTTGGGAGCCCATCCCAATGAGCCCAGAAGGTGCTTTTGGGTGAATAATGTGGGGGTTGGCTCCTGATGGCTGTGGTTTGCAGAGGGAAACTTTCGTTTGCCTGTTTTTAGAGCAGAACTACAAATAGTGTAATTTTGGGGGGTTTATGTTCATCAATCCCGTATTTAATCCTTTTTAAAGTACCTCTATAACTTTTTTATGTACTTCCACCACAGTTTCTGTTTTGATGTGGGTGCAAACTGCTTTGTGTGTGGTTTTGTGCATGACTGCAGTGGCAGAAGCCTTTGGTGACTCTCAGCAGCCCAGGGTTGTCCTCGTGCCTCTGGTACACATTTACCATTATTTTTATCTCTTTTCCTGGCCCAGCACTGTAAAGCAGGTTGAAAATCTGGTTCCCATCCCTGCTGCGTGCAGCAGAGCTCCCTGTTTTCCTCCCATCTCCCCCTCCAAGGGGAACAATGCCTGTTTCCACACCTCCAGCAACCACCCAGTGGCACAGTTGGGCGAGCAGAGGCAGGTTCTGAATCCCACAGTGATTCCTTTCAGCAGGGCATTAAAAAGCAGCTAAGAAAGAGACCTCACAGATGCCAGGAGCTGTTGAGCATTGAGTTGTAGCCTCCATGGAGCTTCAGTCCCTCCGTGGGCAGACAGGCAGGGGTTTTCATGCTGTTTGACAGTTATCTCCCCAGCAGCATTACTGGGCTTATACATCCCCTTTCAGCAGCTCCAGATAGAGCTGACAGCAGGGGGATTCTGTTTTGTCTCAGGGAAGGAAAGGAAAAAAAACAAAAAGGTGGTCTTTAGGCAGCAGCCAAGGCCACACTGGAGCAGCAAGGGGCACAATGTCTCCTCTGTCTCGGGGAGAAAATAGCTCCTGACAGGAATCAGCTTTCAGTCAACTGCCAGGCATCTGTCCTGCTGGGGGGCCTGAGCTGTGAGCTGGGATGGAGATAAGTGGGATGGAGATAACTGAGATGGAGTTGATAATGGAGATAGAGATGATAACTGTGATGGGGATAACTGGGATGGAGATAATTGTGATAGGGATAACTGGGATGGAGATAACTGGGATGGAGATAACTGTGATAGGGATATCTGAAATGGGGATAATTGTGATAGGGATAACTGTTATGGAGATATCTGGGATGGGGATAACTGAGATGGAGGTGATAATGGAGATGGAGATGATAACTGTGATGGGATAACTGTTATGGAGATAACTGGGATGGAGATAAACTGCGATGTAAATAACTGAGAGGGAGATAACCTAGGAGGGAGATAAGTGGGATGGAGATAATTGTGATAGAGATAATTGGGATGGAGATAACTGGGATGGAGATAACCTGGGATGGAGATGATAACTGGGATGGAGATAACTGGGATTAGGATAAATGGGATGGAGATGATAACTGGGATGGAGATAACTGGGATTGGGATAAGTGGGATGAAGGTAACTGGGATGGAGATAACCTGGGATGGAGATGATAACTGGGATGGGATAACTGGGATTAGGATAAATTGGATGGAGATGATAACTGGGATGGAGATAACTGGGATGAAGGTAACTGGGATGGACATAACTGGGGATGGAGATGATAATAGAGATGGAGATGATAACTGGGATGAAGGTAACTGGGATGGAGATAACTGTGATGGAGATAACTGAGTTGGAGATAATCCAGGATGGAGATAATCTAGGATGGAGAAAACCAGAAAACCTTCCAAACTCTTCCTTCAGAAGGTTCTTCCCAAGTATTTCACGTAGAAGGGATGGAAACTCTCAAATCCTCTGGAAGGAGCAGTCTGGCTCTTGCAGGAGGGCAAGGAGATTTTCCCTATTCTCTGAGGATATTTAGGAATTGCTACAGGATTCTCAGGGAAGGGGAGATTTTTTGGGGGTATATTTTTCTCTTTTCATACCAAAGAAAACTGAAAATCCTGACATCATTCCTGCCCCAGCCCTGGGCTGTCCATCCCCTGCCCTCCCACCCAGCATTTGTTGCTCCTGATCCTTCCTCACCTGCCCTGGGGTCTGGAGCAGTGACAAAAATAAAGAGGAGAGAACACCCAGAGCTCCTGACGAGTTCAAAGGGCCCCAGACACGTCGTTCAGGGCAGGCTCCTGCTGCTATCTGGGACATGACATAGTCTGCCCAACAATTTGGGGACAACTGTGCACTGTCACCTCGCGCTGTCCCGCTGGGCCACAGGCACAGAAATGCCTTCATGTCACTTTTATCTGAGCCTGCACGCCTGAGCCAAGGGACAGGGGTGGCGCTGGGTTCTTTTTAATAATTTAAATAATTAACATTATTTAAATTATCATTTATTATTATTATAATCATT
>NW_005054449.1:1448106-1487916 GCF_000277835.1 Geospiza fortis
TAATAATAATAATAATAAAAATACCTATTTTTAAATTTTATTTTAAATAAATAGCTGTGGAATCCTAGATAATTTTCCTTAGCTTAGAAGAAATTGTAGCGAAAATTTCAATAACCGTAGATTTAAGCACTTTTGTTATCAGGCTTGAAGTTTTTGTGAGGTTTGAATTTGCAGATTATGAAGGAGAAGTGCAGGCTGAGGATCTGCTCTCCCACCAGGACAGTGCCCAGTTTCTGAGCAGAGCCTCAGCCCAAAGGGTAACACATTCCTTAAAGAAGAATTTTTCTTTTACAAGTTTTGTAAAAGAAAATCATTCTTTTACAAGTTTTTGTAAAAAAAAAACCCAAACCCAAAAATCCTTGGCTTTCTGAAAGCTGTCAGTTAATTTTAATGGGAAGAAGTTGAAATATTGTCTCACCAATGAGTGGTTTTCCTCCCAAACCCTTCCCAAGGCACATCTATTTCTGCCACTCGAGGTTTCCAGGGGCACTCGTGCTGTCGTTCCCTTAATTGTCTCGAGTCCTTTCCCCAGCGAAGCTCCTCAGCTCAAGAGCTCTGGCTGTGAGAGCTGATAAAGCTCCTCCACAGCCAGCCTGGGGCTCACAGCCAGCTCTGATAAGAGCTGCTCTGCGGGGCATCCTCAGGCGAGGAGTTGAATTTTGGGCTTCAGCCACAGCGAGCATCCCCCAAACCCACCCAGTTTTATTGCTGAAATCCCCCATAATTCGAGGCAATTCTGCTTTGGGTGCTGATTTCTCAGATCTGTTCCTAAAGGGCAGGTTGGTGTATAAAAGGTACATTTTAAAGGGGTTTTTCAGCTTGAGATTTGTCTCTTCAACACCCCACCAAGGAAGCAGAAGATGATGTTCTCTTTTATTCCCTCAAGAGCCAGAGCCAAATGACTTTGCCACCTGTTTGGTGCTGGCAGAAAGAAAACCCTGTGTTTGCAGCCATGATTCAGGGTCAAGAGGTAAGGAGATAAGGCCCCTCTTTTGTGAATGGCAGCTTGACTTTCAGCGAGCAGGAAGTGGGAATGAAAGCAGGAGAATGGCAGGAGGCAGGATGCTGAAACTCCAGCCTGCTCTCATCTGATAAGGGACAGACACTCAACTTAACCCTGACGGGAGCCTCTGCTCACAGCCAGGGCTGTGTGGGGCACTGACAGCCCCAGCGAGGCCATCAGGTGCTGGGACAAGAGAGAACAGACAGAGTTCTCTCTGTGCATGAATAAATGCCAGGGATGCACTGATAAATCCCAGGGATGATGCCCACCCCTGTCCCTCTCCCACCTCCTCACATGTGAGGCCACTTCCCAGCCTCCCTCTCACCACGTTTTGCCCTTTCTAGGAACATTTTGAGTCTGAAGGGAAGTAAAACCTCTGGTGCTCCACACAGAATTCTGGAGGGAGGTTTTGAGAGGTTGGTTATCCCTGAGGAATAACCTGGGAGTGTCAATGGGGCTTGGGAAGGGCCACCTAAAACACTGAAATACTGCTCTAGGTGGCAAACCCATCCTGCTTCGAGAACTGGAGATTCCTTTCCTTTCCTTTCCTTTCCTTTCCTTTCCTTTCCTTTCCTTTCCTTTCCTTTCCTTTCCTTTCCTTTCCTTTCCTTTCCTTTCCTTTCCTTTCCTTTCCTTTCCTTTCCTTTCCTTTCCTTTCCTTTCCTTTCCTTTCCTTTCCTTTCCTTTCCTTTCCTTTCCTTTCCTTTCCTTTCCTTTCCTTTCCTTTCCTTTCCTTTCCTTTCCTTTCCTTTCCTTTCCTTTCCTTTCCTTTCCTTCCCTTCCCTTCCCTTCCCTTCCCTTCCCTTCCCTTCCCTCTTTTTCAGCTTTTTTCCCAGACTGTGGAAGTGTAATTAGGATTTTGCCTGCACAAAGCAGCGGTTCCGCAGAAAATCGTCAATTAATTGATTCCAATTACCCCTAATTGTTTCTCATACATTTCAATTAGTCCGTGGTGCTGTTACCGGCAGCACCAGTCAATTATCCAGGTAATCAACGGGTCTTTAGGAACTGGAATAGAAAGAAGTTGGGGGAAAAGGGTTTAAGGAGGAATGACAACATTGAAGATGTCAAAAAAGTGCCATTTGTGCTCATTTATCATTCAGCTGGATTTTACAGACAGGGAAAAAACCAAACTGAGCAGGGCAAATGTGGTGAGAGGCAAAGGATTGAGGGGCTGAAAAGCAAATTTAGTTACTGCCCAGTAATTAACATAAAATGCATTTTCTCACCACTCGTGAAGGGTGATTGGATTTATTTTATTAAAAAATGTAAATTCCCAGTTTCTTGTGAGGTGTCTTTGCAGCCTGCAAGAAAGCAACCAGAAATACAACAGAATTATGGGATGGTTTGGGTTGGAAGAGATCTTAAAGTTTATCCAATCCCATCCCTGCCATGGCAGGGACCCCTTCCACTAGCCCAGGCTGCTCCAAGCCCTGTCCAGCCTGGCCTTGGACACTTCCAGGGATCCAGGGGCAGCCACAGCTTCTCTGGGAAATCCATTCCAGCCCCTCCCCACCCTCCCAGGGAAGGCTTTTTCCTCCATACCAAATTTATTGGATTCCAATAAATGGTACCAAAGCCCAGCCAGGCATTCCTCCCCAGACAGGAAACATCTCAGCCTTGCCCTTGCCTCCAATCCATAGGACTGGAAAATCACAAACTTATCAAACCAATCCAGAGAATGAAGTAATTAACAGGAGGAATATTGGAATTATCACAGTAGATATTTTCGTGTTGATTAGAGATGTGAGCTTGTGATGAATATTTAAAAATCAATTCTCAGCTACAGCAGCAGCTGCAACTTTCAGTGTTCCAGGGGGCCCTGGGAATGTTGGGCTGTGCTGGAGCAGAGAATTCCTTCCTCAGGAAAACCCTGGGATTCCAGGTGTGAGGAGCTGGTGCTTCAAAGGGGGTGTCACAGCTCAGTGAACCAGCAGGACCCTCATGGCTGCAGGAAAAAAAAAAAAACACAAAAAAAGGGATTGTCATGATTTGGGATGTGTTGAAGAAATGTCAGACG
Source organism: Geospiza fortis (assembly GCF_000277835.1). Taxonomy (NCBI): domain Eukaryota; kingdom Metazoa; phylum Chordata; class Aves; order Passeriformes; family Thraupidae; genus Geospiza; species Geospiza fortis. Next base: position 1,451,130 of record NW_005054449.1, read on the forward strand.
CTCACATTTTGGTCAGGGCTTGGAAATTGTGCCGTGTTGAAAAATTTCCTTTTTGTTGCTTTTGATTTTAAAGCTCAAGTGGGAAAGGCAACCTCACTTCTTTAGCATTATTATTATTATTATTATTATTATTATTATTATTATTATTATTATTATTATTGACCCATTTGCTGTTGTTTTGTCTCCCACTCTCTCGCTGTGTCTGACAGAAGTATCTGGAGTTGGGACCAGCCCTCTCAGGCACAATTACATAATTCCCATTGCAGTCAGCAGTGGAGAGGGAGCCAGCTCACTGTTGTGACAGCCAGGCTTGGCTGTGAAGTTTTAGAAGAAAATGGCCACATTCTGAATATTCTCTAGAATATTCTGAATATTCTTTAGGTCTGAACATTAAAAAGGAAGGTTTCATACATCAGGCTTTAAAAAAATTCCCTTGTAAACGTGTTCTCCCTTAGGAGTGCCCCAAATGGCTCTTGCAGGTGCCTAAATCTGATCTAAAGCCTCAAAAAGTCACTCAGGAATAAAGCAGGATCCCCAAATTCTGGGGATGGATCCTGTCCTGCCTTGCAGGACTTGTGTGAATCCCTCACCTCAATTCCTTTTGTCACAGAGGTTTGGGAAATGCCAGGATTGGGTATTTCTGCTGTGCTGAGGTATCCATAAAAATTGTCACTGGTCCCAGGTGATGCTGTTATTCCCATCATATGCACAAATAAATCCCAAATTCTGTTACTTTGACCCATTTGTGCCAGAAATCACCCCAATATCCACACTGCCAGAATATCCATTCTACAGCAGAGTGGGTATTTACACAGTTAATAACGTGTTTAATTATTTTTTTCCATCAGAAAAAGGCTGCTTCACACGAACTGCGTGTCTGTATCACATTGTGCTGTGCACAGATAGATTTTTAACAGATTTCTGACTGCAGCAGTGCAACAACCACTAATTCAAAGAGGTTGTGGGCAAGATGAAAGAAGTATTGGAAATCTAATATTTTGAATGTTGTCAGTAGCAAAGTCTCGCTGAGGCCACTCAGTGCAGCTCCACAAAGCCCATTATTCACTGAAGTTGATAACAGTATCTGGGCTTTAATTAATATTGGTGATTTTTTTGATGTGTGTGGACTCCTTTCTCAGCAGAGTAAAGATGTAGCAGCAAACAAAGCCCGGGGTCCTGAGGTCAGGGACGGTCACTATGGAGCTGATATCAGTTACAGAACAGACAGGAACAGATTTCCTTTATCTGACACTGAGCATTGTGCTGCAAAAGTTGGCAGTGCTAATAATTAGAGATGGGAGTGCTGGCTAAAGGAGCCCTGCTTAGCCTGTAATCAATCTTTCTCCCCCCACCAAAAAAAAAAAAAGAAAAAAAAAGGAAAAAGAAAAAGAGGGAAAACGAAGCAGCGCACACCTGCGAGGGTCCGGGCACTTGAAAGGGACAGAGAAAGTAAGATCCCATCTTAGGCAAACACTGGGGGCTTTCTGTGCTCAGCTCAGACCCCAGCTCTCAATGTGGGAGGGAAAACAATCCAAGCCACCCCTGCAGGCCCTTTTTGTTGCTGGGACTGGAGGGTGGGGATTGCAGATTCCCAAAGAACTCCACACGGTGAGGCTGCTCCGCTCAGCGCCTCCGGGGGCGGGAAAAGCACCAAAAGCACCTGGGGACACCCAAATGTGGCTGTGTCTGAGGATTTACGGGAGGTGTCTGTGTGGCCAGAATCCACCATCAGTGCTCTGGGAGGTGGATGAGCATCACACCTGTCCTGCTTTCCCACTTATCACCCCCGTCCTGCTCCCCAGCCCGCCACACCCGTCCTGCTCCCCAGTCCCTGTGGCCACGCCAAGCTCACCTGTGTGCTGAACACTCAGGGAATTCCAGAGCCCCAGACTGGCTTGAGAGCATTCCAGAACCTTCACTACTGGAAATGGTGACACAACCAAGGGACAGGGATCAGTGGCCACTACTGAAAAAGGTGGGCCAGGGATGAGGATCAGTGGCCACCTCCCGAAATAGTGACACAGCCAAAGGACAGGGATCAGTGGCCACTATTGGTGGCCAAGGGATCAGTGGACACTTCCAGAAATGGTGACACAGCCCAGGAACTACTGGAAATGGTGACACAGCCAAGGGGCAAAGATCGCCACTTCCAGAAATTCTGACACAGCCAAGGAACTACTGGAAATGGTGACACAGCCAAGGGACAAGGATCAGTGGCCACTATTGGAAATGGTGGCCAAGGGATGAGGATCAGTTGCCAGTCCACTATAGGATGACACAGCCAAGGGTCAGGAATCAGTAACCACTACTAGAAATGGTGACCCAGCCAAAGGACAGGGATCTGTGGCCACAACCAGAAACCACAAGCAGCTGGAGATGCTGGGACAGCTGGGGCCTGTCCTGCTCCCCGTGTCCCATCCACGAGCCAATGCTGCCTCTAGAGCCCAGCAGAGCATCGAGCACGTGCAGATTGAAACAATCTGGGCTTTGTGACAAGCTTTGTGACAAGCTGAGCTGTTCCTGCCCGAGTGGAACCTCCTCAGAGCGCCGCGATTTCATTTTCGCTTTCAAAACCGACTTTTCCTGGCGCGCCCGGGCATGGAAAATGTTTATGGGGCTCTGCTTCTGTTTATAACAATTGAGAAAAGTCATTATGATGCCCCTGGTCAGTTTAATCCACGCAGAACACGTCAGCCTGATGTGTTTATGTTTTCTGCTCCGTGTGTTTCGTCGGCCTCTTTTACAGCTTCCAGCAGCAGCCGGCGCATTCCTGGCAGCTCGTGTTCTGACACAGCGTTACCCAGCAGGGGAGGAATAAAGGGAGGATGTTTAGGTTAATGTGGTTTAATAAAAGATCTGGGTTTAAGTCTGGAAAAGGCATAGAGAAGAGTCTTTATCCCAGTGTTGATGGTGAGGGCTGTGTTAGTCTCCAGACCCAATAACAGGTTGGGGATACGAGGAAATAGAACAGAAGGCACGGGGATTTTTCTGAGTTTGGCTGTCAGAGCTGTGGGTTTCTCAGGTCCCACGAGCTGATCTTTCCAAGTTACTCCAACAAAAGGCAAAATGCCACCGAGAACAAGACACTCTTTTAAAGAGCAGAGAAAAAAAGAAGACAATCGGAAAAAATGAGAACATTTGGGTCGGGATGAAAAGTACTTTGGAATACCCCAGAGATCTTACAGTGGTAAGAGAAGCATCCATGATATTTTGGCAGGATATCCACTGGCAGGAGATGCTCCCCAGGTGAATTTCAGCAGCTCTATCCAGTGACAGTGTGGTCAGCTTTTCACTTTAGCTCCCTGCAGGGAATGGGCAGCATCAGGTGGATGTTTGGCAATAAGATTCCAAACCTCAGGGAGGGTGGTTTCCCTTGTTTGGTTTTTTTGTTTGTTTTGAATTCTAGGCAGTGCATTAATTTAGGAAAATGTGGCATTACTCTGGTGCAAAGTGGTGCCAGGGTGTGAAGCCTGCTGTGGCTGGGGTTGTCCTGGGGGTGCAGTGAGGGATTTATCCACGTTTGTTACCCACTGGCACTGCCTGTTCAGTTTCCAGTCCTGAGAATGGGAATTTCACCTCTTACCCACCTCCTGTGCTTATTCCTCACTGCCTGCTTCTAAATCCATGCAGGGATTGCTGCCATGCAGGGATTGCTCCCATGCAGGGATTGCTCCCATGCATGGACTGTTCCTAGGCAGGGTGGGCAGGATGCATCATTTTGCTATGCCCACCACCTTTCAGTCTCCTGACCTTTCCCAGCTCAGCCAGCAGTGTCCAGCTCACTCACACTGCGCATTATGTTCTGTTTACCTCGATTCCAGCCCAAGGAAATTTCCATGCCAGGTGGGTTGGTTGTTTTTTTGTTTGGATTTTCGTTTTTCATTTAGAATATAATTTTTACATTTTTAAAGGGGGTTTTACACACTTTAAAATACCCATGCCCACTGCATTTTGGTGTAACAGCAGAGCAGTGTGGAGAGGGTTCCCTGGGACCCTCCCGAAGGTGTTTGCTGAGGATGTGAAACCATTCCCTCCTTGGGCATCAGGAGGAGCACACGGCTTCTGCCAGCGAGAGGTGGCATTTTCCTGGCAAAACACACCTTTAATAAACCATCACAGTGAACGTCCTCCAGCAGAAAAGCAAAGTCTTTGTTGCCACTACACAGATTTGGGAAGAGTTGCTGTCCTCAGACAATGACCTCTGGCACTGATGCTTCTAAATATGAAGAGAACGTTCCTCGTGTGTCACAAAAAAAAGCGTTGGGTTTCCAAAGCAGCATTTTCAGTGGAGAGGAGATGGAGTTTAATAAACCTTTAATAAACCATCTTGAACAAGGTAAAAGAGGGTGAGGTGTCCCAGCATCACCCCAATCTCTGCCCCTTGTCTGGATGCTGTTCAGAGCCAGCTGCTTCTCCTCCCGCTATCCAAATCTGGGAGATGCCAAAGAAGGATTTTTACGGGAAGAAATCAAGAGAAAAACGCTGTTGTGGCTTTCAGATGTGGGAAGGGAATTCCAGCGCCCAGCCACCAGGAATAAGGCTGGAAATGAAAGATCCTGGCCCTCCTCATGAGCCGGTGATGATGGGAGCTCGGAGCAGCTGCGCGCTGGATGCTGATGGAAGCGTCCCAGTAGCTTTGGGCTGAAATTACACTCATAATTCTTAAATTATAGCAGCCGGGAGTTAATGTATTTCTGCTCGGCATTGTCAGTGGCAAACCAAAGCCCATTAATTTCCCCCTCGGTGTTTGTTTGAGAAATCATCCCCTGTCAGCTGCCGCTGGCGGCCGTGTCTCCTCGGCGCATTCCTAGACGCGCTCTCTGTCTCCCGGCGAGGGTCCTCCCCCTGCGGGAGATAAGATACAACCGGCATTCCCCGGGAGGTGTCAGCGGGCTGCTTTCTGACACATGATGAGTGATAAAGGCCGTGGAGAGGTGCTGATGTGGCCACATTAGTTAATGAGGTCATAGCCGAAGTTGCTGCCCCACTGATAACCCGCAAATCCAAATAATGTGCAGATAGCAGTGGGGTGCTCAGAAGTCCTGTCCCCGTGTTCTCTCGCTGTCCATCATAGGCAAGGGCCCAATCAAAGGGAAAAAGAAAAAAAAGATGATGCTTCCAGAAGGGGAACGCTCATTCCTTCAGCTCCCTGAGCTGATCCAAGCTATGGGAAAGCAGTGGGATTTAGGAAATTTCCTCATGGGCTTAGTGAAGCCCTGTATTCTTTTGGTGTCTGAGAGAATTATTATATTGAATGATAGTTCTTGACCAGGCTGGAAAAATGGAGCTTCAGGAGCTTTGTGTGCAGGTTGTGGGAAGCTCAGAGTAAAAGTCCTCCAGCAGAAAAGTGAAATCTTTGTTGCCACTACACAGATTTGGGAAGAGTTGCTGTCCTCAGACAATGACCTTTGGCGCTGATGCTTCTAAATATGAAGAGAACATTCCTCGTGAGTCACCAAAAAAAGCATTTGGGTTTCCAGAGCGGTATTTTTAGTGGGGAGGAGATGGAGTTTCCCTGCAGCCCCTGTGGGGATGGGAAGGGCTGGCCCAGTGCATCCCAGTGCTGGTGTGGGAGCACCATCCCCAGGAGATGCCCTGGAGGGCTCAAAGAGGAGCAGAGAAAAGCAGATTTTTAGGACAGCTGGGAATGAGACCTGGGTTGGGATTATCACTTTCCCTCACTTTCCTGCGTGGCTGAGCCCCTTCCCTCCTCACCAGTGGTTGGGCATTGTGTCAAAAATCAAGTGAGATCTCACAGAGCCGAAAATCACATTGTCACTTAAATATAAACAATGCCTGGAATTTGGAAATCTGTAGAAATATGCTGGGTTTTGCCCCTTTTTTCTCTTGGTAAACAAGTCGAGAGCTGGCAATGTCTTGTCGCGCTGGTAGTGAACTTTCTGTCCTTCCCTTCTTAGCAGCTCAGGTCTAATTTATTTAATCATTGGAGCAAACTTTCAAAGTGCTCCGTGCCTCCTCTTTTGTTTCAGATGTGTTTTTAGTGCTTGTTACTGAACAGGGTCTGTGCATTGGAGAAGAATTAATTCTTGTTTTGGGTTTGTTGTTATTCAGACGTTCAAAAAAAAAGGGGGATTTACAGACTTTGAACACCTCAGGGGCTTTGTTATAGGCCACTTGTGTGTTGTTGGGGTTTTAATGATGATTTGGGCTTTAATATAAATTCAGGCGTGTTGAAAGGTGACAGCCCTGCCCAGAGCAGCCCTGGGTTACCCACGAAACCACTGCAACCCCAGGAGCAGCACCATGGTCCCCATGAGGCCCCAAAAATCCCCCCAAGGCTGAGGCATTAGGAACTGAACTTCCACCAAGTGCTTAAAACAGCTGAAATCACCACATTGCCAAGTTTTTGGTTGTTTTCAATAACAAAAAGCTGGGTTTGCAGGTTGGGAGGCTCCAGCCTTCCTAAAAAGAATCTTTCTCAGTTGGTCAACATACCGTGGAGTTCCTTTATTCGATTTTCTGATAGCACTTTTGGGTGATTTTCATATGGATTTATGACACAATCAATAACATATTTATGTCATCTTGGCTGTGTTCCTTTAGTGAAAAATCCAACTTTTTTGGGGGAAAATTTGGATTTTTGAAAAAAATCCAACTTTTTTTGGGAAAATTTGGATTTTTGAAAAAATCCAACTTTTTTTGAAAAACCCAACCTTTTTTCATGCCACAACCAGGTGATGGTGGCAGAAAGGCTGGGCTTGGCCATCAGGAAACAAGAACACAACGTGCCTCTCCCAGCATTTAATGCAGCATTGTGCAAACCTCTCACAAACAAATACTGACTTTGTGAAAATCTGTGAAAATTAGAGACCGATGGCATGGGTGGGATTAGATTGGATGGAATGTTCTTGGATTTTGGTTGGTTCTGATGACTTTATTTTATCTGGAGCATTATGTTTCTCATGAGACAGGCTTGTAACCTGCTGCTTAGTGCTTTGTGAGGCTGTTTGCTGGGGGAAGGAATAAATAAATAAATACCTTGCTGAAGTTCCAGGCTTCAGTGAGGTGGATTTACCATCTCCATGGGGTTGGGTTGGTGTTTTTCCTGTGGTGGAGAGTAAGTTCTGTAATTCCCTGGTGGTTTAAGGGAATGTTTTGAGGATTGTTAATGTTTGAAACCTCTGAACACTGCAGGAAATGCTGAGAGGGGAAAAACTGCAAACAGAACCAGGGTTCAGATGGGCTCCAGCACCACCTGAAGCGTTGTTGGCCAGCCCCCAGTGCTTCCTCACCCTCTGGAGAACATCATTTGGGCAAAATCGTGTTAGAACATCATTTGGGCAAAGCCGTGTCTTAGAACATCATTTGGGCAAAACTACATCTCAGAACATCATTTAGGCAAAACCACATCTCAGAACATCATTTGGGCTACACCAGGCCTGCCTTAAGCCAGGCACAGCTGTAGCAGCCTCTCCACCCTCTGTGCAGAGCACCTTCCCCCGGGTGAGCTGCTCACCTCAGTGTCTCTGGGTTTCTTCTGTGCTTTGTTTCTGAGAGAGAAATGGCAATAAAAACCAAAACCACTGAGTTTGCTGAGCACATTTTTGGGGGTTCTTCAGACCCAGGGGTGTCCCTCAGTGTCTCCTGCCTTTGTTCATTCAGGTGGAAGGTGCCAATATCTCATTACTCAGGTGACAATACCTTGATGGGGATGTCACCTGCAGGGTTTTGTCCACATGGGACAGGGGCTGTCCTGCAGAGCAGGGTCAGGAGAGCTCAGCCCTCTGAGCCTGGAGCTCTCCCCACTCCTGCTGGGTCACCAGGGTCCTCCTTTGGACCTGTGCTTGAGTGACATTTCTGGTTTCTGGCTCCATGAACTTATAACCAGGCCCAAAACAGCAGCAAAGACTTGTGATGCCTTTCTTTGAGTTGTTTGTTTTTGTGATGCCTTTCTCTGAGTGGTTTGTTCACTCTGATTTCACTCTTAAAACAACTTTGATGCCTTTTTACAGGGCCTGCTGCCCTACGGAGCACCAGCGTAACATGTTCTGCTTTGGGTCTTATTTTGTCTTGCTCGAATTTTTTGGCATCAAACCATAAGTAATTCTCACCTTCCACTCTGTTTCTGCCTCGTGAAGTCTCTTCCACCCTTACCAGATTTTTACATTTGAAACATTTTTGGACAGAGCTTTTAAAGAAACCCTCACCTTGTTTCATGGCTGGTGTGAGCACGAGTTAGTCTGAGCTTTCCTGCACCTCTTCTCTGTCCTTCTATTAATTCTCTCCTTTTTTTGTGTCTCACTCTTCCTCCCTCCACGGGCCCAGCCTCTGTGATTAAGTCTGCAGCTCTCCTGCTGTTTTTAATAGGCCTGTAGACCTGACCATCTGATGAGAACCAAACTGCACAGCGTGCTCCTGAATACTTTCACTGGAATCTCCTAATGCAGGGTATTAATCATTACTGTCAAACCATTCAGGCCCTAAATGTGTCCACCCAGTATAAAATTATACTAAACAGGGGGGGAAAAAAGGACTTGGCCCATATTAAAAGCAGACATTAGACAGTCCCCTGACTTCTCAGGCATGATGGCCCAGGCACTGTCCAGTTTAACAAACAATGGTGTATTCAGCACAGAAAATGGGCATAATGAGTTAAAGGAAATTGAGAAAGGCGTGGCTTCCTCGTGCATTTGCTACCCCAAATTCCTGGGAAATAGCTCTGTGTGTGTGTGTGTGTGTGTGGAGCTGGGTCGCTCCCACCTTGGTGATCTGAATTAACTTTTGGGTCTTCCCTGGCTGCCATTAGCAGGCAGGAATTGCTAAATCAGCTGCTGCCACACTGAGTTATTGCACAGACAGAGCCCAGGGAGCTCCTGCTTCGGTGTGTCCCTTGAATGTGATCCTGGGAAGTGCAGGGCGCGGCGTGCTGGGAAGGCATGGGGTCACTGCCCAAGGCTGGAGGAAGGTAAGGCTGTCTCTCCATTAGCTGGGAATTAGACATGCATGTTTTACACCATATTTGCTCCTGATATTCCTAAGCTGCCTGGGAATGCAGCTCTTTATATATTTAGAATATGCCTTTTTTCCCTTTCTTTTTTTTTTTTTTTTTTTTTTTTTTTACCCCAAAAAAGCTGTTTCTAATTCTCCCCTGTAAGAATGCCTTTATTCTTTGGAGCTGGCAATAAAAGTTAATCGAGTGTAAAATAAAAGTTACATAAGGTGAGTGGTAAAACTTTATGATTGCTGATGTTGGGTTTATTGATGGCTGCGCTGGCTGTTATGAGCTATGGCATCCCACCAAGCCCACTGGATGTCCCTGCCAGCCCGTGCTCCACAGGCACCTCCACATGGGAACGGGCCTGGCACCCTCACATGTGCCCCAGGAATTTATGGGGAAAGCTCTCCAGCTCCCAATTACCCTGTTCTTAGGTAAACCTGGGATGTTTTACTGGCTAATGGGAGGAGCTGCTGGTTCTTGCAGCCAGGCCAGGGCTCCATGTGTGCTCTGAGTGGCAGCAGGAGCAGGACAAGGCAGCCACACACCCATTGCTGGTGGCTCCTCTCCCCACACGTGGATTTTTCCCAAGCCAATTTACCTAAATATCCATCCTGGGGTACTCTGAGCAAGAATTCTGAGAGGGAGGGATGAGGGGGAACAGTCCCTTGTCCTGTCTCAGTGCTCAGGATGTTTCAGCTTCTCCAAACAAAGTTTTCACTTGTTTTTCATGCAGTCCTCGTGGGGTCTGCACTCATCCTGCCCCAGCAGGAGAACATAGAAACCCAGGAAAAGTAAAACAGAACCTCTGCACACTCTGCAGTGTGCAAAGTGAATAAATTCCTTGCATTTTGGTCCTGTCATTAGCTGTGTTAATTGGTTTGAGTGGCTAATAGGATATTGTGACCATTAATGGTTCATACACTTATTTCAGGGTAGTAATGGTTTAAACTTCTTTTATTCCCCATGAAGTTCTGTCTGATAAATGTGGCTGAAAACATCAGGAACTTCTGGAAATCTTGCTAAGTTTTTCCTTCTTTAGTATATTTTGCATTCTAAAATCTGACTGGAGCAACAATGACAATTCAATTAAGAATCTGATACTGGAAGTTATAGCAGCAGTGCAGCATTTCCTACCCTGACTCACATTTCAGAGTTACCACGCAATGAAAAAAAAACCAAAAAAACCAAAAAACAAACCCCAAACCCTCCTGGAATTGTGGTGCAGCAGGTTAGTGGCCATTGATCTCAGCAAGAGTGCTCCAACCTGCCAAGTGTGTTACATGCTTGAAGTCTAGACAGAGATGTAGCAAGCACTCGTGTTCCAGCTGGATTTTGCTTTTGGAATGATGCAGGGATTCCAGAAACGGGGCTGGAGGTCAGTGCTCAGACACAAGAAATTCACAGCTCTCCCGAAGAAGATCCGGTTTTGTTTTCTTATCTGACAGGGCCGAGCTGCCAAAATAATGGATTTATGGGGGAAATGAGAGGAGGGGCTTCTTTCCCCTCATCTCTGGGTAATCGTCTTGGTGTCTGCTAAGGAAGGCAGGAGCCTTCCTTGAAATGGAAAATGTAAAACCCCTCTGTCCGAATTATTATAATTTTGTTATTAAGGGGGTCTCAGGCAAAGATATGGGAATAGGAATAACAGTTCTTTATTAGGAAAATTAAAAAAAAAAATAGAAATGCAATAATACAAAAAGAAAAAAACACTGACAGAGTCAGAATAGGAGCTGCCCCCCTGTGTGTCAGGGGGTGGCACAGCCCCATCCCATGGGGGCTCAGCCCTCCTGCAGTGCCAGCTGTGCTGCTGCTGGAGCAGGGATCCTGCACAAGGGGGGAGTTTTCCTCTGCAGCTCCAGGGCTGCTGCAGATGGGCCTGGGCTCCCTCTGGCAATGCAGGGCAGCAGAAAGCTGCTCCTCTGGGAATGCAGGGGGCAAAGGCTGCTGGGGTGTCCCAAAATCTCAGATTGTATCCAGGTAGGAATGCTTGGCTCCTCCCCTGGGCGGAGCATCTCCCCATGGGATGCTGGAATTGGATCAGCCCTGCAGGGACACTCAGTGGCCGTGGACAGCAGAGATCTCCTGGAGGGAGGGTGCCCCCCAGGGTCCCCCCCAGGAGGGAACATCCCCCCAGTGCTTTTGAGGCACCTCAGGGGCCGTGGGAAGTTCTGGGCCCCTCAAGACGAGAGGGACACTGAGGGGCTGGAGCATGTCCTGGGAAAGGAATGGAGCTGGGGAAGGGTCTGGAGCCCCAGGAGAGGCTGAGGGAGCTGGGAAGGGGCTCAGCCTGGAGAAAAGGAGGCTCAGGGGGGCCCTTGTGGCTCTGCACAACTCCTGACAGCCTGCTTTGGCGCGCCTCTGTGCATCGTGTTAGGTTGGACTTGTGGAGGAATTTCCCCATGGAAAGGGTGGTCAGGCCCTGGAACTGCCCAGGGAGGTTTGGAGTCCCCATCTCTGGAGGTGCCCAAGGAAGGCCTGGAGGTGGCACTCAGTGCTGCGGGCTGGTGACAAGGTGGGCATTGAGCACAGCTTGGACTCAATGACCTTGGAGGGCTTTTCCAGCCTCAGTGATCCTGAGATTCTGTGATTTTCCCTCTTTAAAAGACATGTTCCTGTTTCCAGCTCTGTGTCCCTTTCTCAGCTATTTGCTGAGTGTCTCTCACCCTCCCCAGGGGACAGGGGATGTCCTGCAGGCCGTGTGCCCTCTGTGCTGTCTGTGCTGCTGCAGCCCTGTTTCCACAACCCCATTATTAGTTTTGTCCAGCCTACAGGAAAAAGTGATGCTGTAGCTGGCATCCCAGTGTTAGGTCATATTAAAACCATCTGTAACAAATCTTTATTTGCAGTTACTTTGGAGTTCAGATTTCAGCTTCTACTCCACCTGTCATCAGTGTTTATCCTCATAAACTTTCACAGCTTCTTTTATTCTGGTTCTTTTTTTTTTCCCCCATTCTGAGAGACCTTTTCAGGGTTTTTGGCACCCTTCCGCCTACTTTGCCTGGCAGAATTTCACTCTCCTTGATTTAGAAAAGATGCAGGTTTCATGTATCTACAGGATCTTCAGAACAGAATATTTTAAATTTGATTTCCAAGAAAAAGCAACCCCTGTTGCTAGTTATGATTTCAATAAAAAATAGGAAAATAAAATCTGTGGGGGAATTGTCCGCAAATTTGCAGCAGAAGGGTTTTATTTTTTTAATATGGATAAATAACTCTGTTTATGCTCTAAGTAACTGCATAAAGAGGATTCTAACAAATTTTAGAGGTGGATTCATTCAGATATATTTAGTTTGAAGGTGAAGATGATGAAGATCACAAGCATTGGTGGGCTCAGTGCAGATGGGCTGGATGGGACAGGACAGGACAGTGCTCAGGCAGTAAAAAGGATGGGAATGAGGGGTGGTTGCATAGCCTGCCTGGAATTCCACTTATCTTTGGTTTATCCCAATAAAACCACGAATAAAGAGAAATTTTCGACACCCAGAGTGGTGAGTGCCAGATAGGGCTCCCCAGGATGAAAATACAGGAGCTGTTTTTAACCCATTTAAACTCTCCTCTCTTACAGCGTCAGCACCAATTTCAGTTCAGAAGTTCGGTCTTTTGCTGGTGCTGTTGACCAAGTTTGAGTTGGGGTTGATTTGTGGGCAGCTCACCTTGCAGAAGGTTCTTCCTGGCTGTGTATCCTACAAAGCATCACCACCTCAGAGGCGTTTTCTTCCTGCCAAATACCCAAACACAGCTTGGTTAGAGGTCAGAGTGGCTCTGGGGCTTTGATTTCAGTGTTTTGCTCAAGGGAGGCAGCTGGTGCCTGCCTTTGGTGCTGTGCAGGCTCGGGGCTGCTGGGGCAGATTTGCCACATCAAACAGGTCCCAGCACTGGAGCAGCAGATGAAGAATCCAATCAGAATTAGCAACTCTTAAGAGTTTGTTAATTAGGAGGTTTGCTTTCATGACCACTTGGTCTGGATAAACTTTCATAGATTGGGCTCATACAAACATTTTAAACACCTTTCCCCCCCTAATTTATGGGGTTTAATAATCCTTTCTGCTCTTCCAAGCAGACATTTTTAGCTGTCAATCATTTCTGACTGTGCTGATTGCTGTGGTGAGCAGAGCTGGACATGCCAAAGCAAACAGAGATTTCTGTTGTATTGGAAGAGTCACAATTTCAATCATTCTCTCCTAAGTGTGCCCTCCACTCCCATTACCTCTGTTGTTGTTTCCAGTGGGGCCTGGGGAACATTTCATATGCACAGAGTTCCCAGAGCTGCCCAGAGGAGGAAAGCCAAATTCCTGCAGCAAAGAGTGGCACAAACTCCAGGGAAATGGGACATTCTCTGGCCCTTGGGGCTTTTCCCACATTCTCAATATTCTTCCAAACAGCCCACGAATCAGGTGATTGATTTGGGGATCGTACAAGATCAGGTGAAATGGATGAACCCTTGGAAAAGAAAGCAAAACAGAAGTCACTTATTCCAGAGAAAATTGCCCTGGGAATGGCTGATGGTCTCAGGCTTTGGGGTTACTGGGGCACACAGTTGTGTGAATAATTTGTCACAGTGACAAGCTGCAGCCTGAGGGAGAGGATGGAGCTCTGGGTCCTCCTGGACTGGGTCTGCCCAGTGCCTGGAGCTCGCGTCCTCCCCTGGCCTTTCCTCCTTCATCCCTCACCATGGCCAGGCAGAGACCATGAGAACCTCAAGGTTCAGGTGCTCCAGGATTCCAACCCCTCATCGCTTTCCACATTGAGATATATTTGATTTCCTCATGCATTGATCTTTCCATTATTTTTTGTGATGCTTTCCACCTCTTATCCCACAAAATAATTTTCAAAACACTCTGAATGTCCAAATTCAGTTGATTCAGGCTCTCTTCTTCTTTTCAAATGATTGACAAAGCAGTGCCTCATCCTCAGGCCGAAACAGAAACATATTTTGGTTGGATTTGCTGTTGGACTTGCTGTATAGAAGGCTGAAATCCCTCTGTGTAGAACATGGGGGGAATTAAAGGATGTGCATAAGTGTAAAAAATGCAAACCTGAGCAATTCTGGGTGCTGGTTAAAGTGGCTGCCCTTGGTGGTGCAGATTTTTGATCCCTTCATGAGCTTCAGCCCCACAATGTCCCAATTTGGATTTTGGTCTCCCATAGGAGTCACACATGCACTGCTGACAAGACAGGAAAAACCCCACAAAATGCCTAAAATGTTTAAAATGCAAATGAAGCTGGATTTCTGGAAAGTATTTGAGAGTCTAGCGAGTCCCTGAGTAGTTTTGTTGAGCTGTGACATTCAAAGGAACGTGGCAGAACAAGGCAGCTTCCCAGGAAAGGTATTGACTCACGAGCCTGAAATTTCCAGCTCTGTTTTCAAGTCAAGCAAAATATGAACAGGCATATTTTGGGTGTTTAAAGCAGAGCTCTAGAGCTTCTCCTGTCACCACTCCATCTGTGCTGGCTTTTTTTTTTTTGATGTGTAAGTAAATACATGCCTATATTCCGTGTATATATAAAATAATCGCCGCTGTCTGTCCTTTGCCATTTGTTTTGTTGTTTAACGATTGTGTTCGGGGTGGGAGCACAGGAGGCAGGGGATGGGGGGAGCTGCAGCAGCCATAAAGTGGACAGAAAACAAGCTTCATCTTTGCAGTTCCGAAGAGTGCATTATGGATGTTTTTAATCTCTTTGACCTTGTGGCAGGGAAGGAGGGAAGTGGAGAAATTGTGACAAACACCAGCGCTTTAATGCCAGGTTTGTTACTGCCTGGAGTGCCCTAAGGGTTAATGTAACAGTTTTAAGTCCTTCAATCACACCCACCCCCAACTACAGAACACTTCCAAATAATCCCTTTATAATAGACCCTTTTCCACAGATTGTATCTAACCCATGCATTAATGGGGCCCATTGGTGTCAAGCGTTTCAACAAATCCAGGCCAGCCCCGGCTCTGGGAGCCCCTCTTCCCCCACAGACCTTAATGATCTTTTGCCCCTCTGACTTGGCTCCCCTGCTGCAGGGACAAAATTAAACTACTGCGGATGGCAAAATAGTTATTTGCTGCCCAGGCAATTACATCCTTCCAAAAGTCTCCATCACAGAAGGCCAGATGGACTTTATAGAAACCAGACCCAGTTTTAATTATCATAGTCCTGTCAGAAATGAGTGAAATTCTGAATGACCGCATGAAACGAACCAAAAGCCTTGCACATGGATTTTTTCCTCAATAAAATTTTATGGCTTCTTAAAGAAACAGCATTCATATATTTTATGGGGCCTAATCATTCACTAATGCCTATATTAGTGCACCTGTGGCACTCGGCCCCATGGAAATTACAGCACAGGGCTCAGCCCCCTTCTCTTGTGTTCTCTTGTGTTATTGCAAAGCCCTTGTCCAAAAGGCTCCAGGGATAAGCTGGGCTCATTTTCTTCACCTAGGAGTTGTTCTAATAAGGGAAAGAGATTTATGGACCCTTATCTGCTGAAATTTTGGTGTCACTGTGTGGGCAAGGCTTGTACGAATAAAATCACCCTTCCTAATATATTATTTTTAAAATGTATCCCTGGGCAGCACATGCTGAAGGGATTGGATGTGTTGTGTTGAATTCCTCTGCTGATTCAGTGAGAGAAGGAATTTCCATTGAATATTTTCCCCCTCAAATAGCAGCACTTGCAGAGTAAGTGCTGAGAGCAGTTTGCAGCTATTTCCAAAGGCCACTGGGTAACAACTTGGTGTTATCCATCTGCTCACTGCTGCACACAAACCATTCCATTTCCAGTTCAAGTACCTCTCAGACCAGTGCAGGACCTCCAGCTATTTGTCTGGGTGTTTGTCTGACCTGTGTTTACAGACAGAAGCTCTGTGACCTCTGTTGGTCTTTGTCCCTCTTTCCTGTTAATGTCTCAGTGTCTGAGTTAATGTCTCAGTCTGAACTGGATGTCTTTACACCCCATCCCTCAGTCCCCTCAAGGTGTGACAGCTCCAGTTATCCCAGTTTCAGACCCTCATTCCCTTCTCTGTCTCTAGTTTCTGCCTCTTCCCTGAGGACTGCTGCCCCATCAGCTGCCCTTCCAACACTTTCCATGTGAAAGTGCCTCCCTCTCCTGAGAGCTCCGGTCCCTTTGTGTCCCCCGACAGGACGTAATTCCACAGAGGAGTTTAAATCCTGCATTTAAGCATTTCCCTGTACGAGGGGCAGGTTATGACAGACCTCCCCCAGCACAGCCTTTGTGCGCCGGGCACCGGAGCCGCGTCCCCGCACAGCCACCGAGCCTCAGGTGAGCGTTTGTGTCCTGCCTTTTCCTCCTCTCCACATCCCTGCCAGCCTCCGGGGCTGCTGAGGTCATTGTCACCAGCCCCAGGGCACGTCTGGGGGCAAAGAGTGCTCTGCTGGGACATTCCCGGCTGCACGGGGCAGGATCCGGGAGGGTGCGACAGGGAAGGGCAGGGCAGGTGTGACAAGGAAGGATGCGGGGAAGGTGTGACAGAGAAGGGCAGAGAAGGATGTGAAGGGACGCTGACACCCAGGAACGCGTCTCCTCCGGCTGGGAAAGTCAAAATTCGCTAATGAGGTCCCGTCCAGCGCCGTGCTGACAGCCCGGGACACGCTGGGTGTGTTTCTGCAGCGGCGCTGGAGTGAAGTCAGCCCCTCTTGCCGAAGCTTTCTCATTACTTCATGCACTTGGCAGCCGCTCACGGGCTGGACGAGAAATAAGAACTGATGTAGAAACATGGAAAAGAGCGTTTAGCATTTCCAAACATTCTTCCCGGGGAGATGGCAGGAGGGGAGGAGGAGGCGCTGCGCTGGCTCCGTGGTTTCTGTTCTGCGGCGCTGTCAGATGTGGGCAGAGATGCCGGGGAGGAGGAGGAAGGCAGGGGAAGGATGAGGAGGAAAAGGGGGGAGGATGAAGAGGATAGGAGAGAGGATGAGGAGGGCAGGGGAGAGGGGAGGAGAGCAGGGGGTGGATGGGGAGAGTAAGGGGGAGGAGGAGGAGGAGGACGAGGGAGGATGAGGAGAAAAAGGGGAGAGGATGAAGGGGACAGGGGGGCCCTGAAGAAAGCGGGGGGGAGAGGAGGAGGAAAATGGGCAGGATGAAGAGGGCAGGAGGAGGATGAGGAGGACAGAGGGAGGATGAGGAGGAAAGGGGGAGGATGAGGAGGACAGGGGAACATAAGGGCGACAAAGGGGAGGATGAAGAGGAAAAGGGAGAGGATGAGGAGGGCAGGGGGAGGATGAGGAGGGCAGAGGCTCCGTGGTCCCTCCCCGCCGGGCGGCTCCGGCCCCGCGCCGGGCTCAGCCCGGTCCTGGCGCTGCCCCGCAGATACAAAGTGTGCTTGTATTGAGTGTATCGGCTCCAAAAGGGGCTCAGGGGCGCTCCGGGGCCTTTGGATAAACTCGCCGGCCCTCAGGACTAGAAAAGGACTTTTGTTCACCTAAAGAAAAAGACTGTTCCATTTCCATAGGATGGCTGGATCCTGTCCAGTAAAAACTGAGCTTGAAGTATAAAAAATGATCAGGAGTGTCAAACGAAGGATCTTTTACTTGAGGTCAGCTATTTATTTTTATTTATTAGCGTGTGAGATCTCCATCTCTGGCCGGGCTTTGGGGCTGAGGCAGCGTCTCTCTCGCAGGAGCATCGTCCCACAAAGAGCGCGTTGTGCCGGGGGCAGGGGCGCTCCGGGGCCCTCCTGTGCTCTGGGTTTTCCTGCCCTGTTCTCTGCCTCCCTGGGATGGGGACAGGGTGAAACTCTTCCGTTTAGCCCCTCGTTCGGTGTCTGCTGTTGGACACAAAGCGAGCCCCAGGCTGGCACAGCCAGGTGTGTTTTGTGCACACCTGAGCGTCGCCAGCTGTGATGTTTGTTCCTCTGCAAAGCAGTTTGCCAACATTTCTGTGTCATTTACAGGCAAACTCGTCTTTTGGCTCCTGAAACAGGCAGGGAAAGCTCTGGCAGAGCTTCTGCTCCTGTTCACTCCTTCCCCAGTCCAGAGTGACTGTGGTGGTGCTGGCACCACGAGGCAGAGAGGGACAGGGCACAGCTTGGTCCTGCCTCTGCCTAATTTTGGGAAGTTAACACTGGCACAGGGGTGCAGGGAGGGAGCACTCTGGGGCAGCAGAGGCAGATTTGTTCATCAGAGCAGGGGAAAAGTGAATGAGAGAGAGAGCTGGAGTGGTCTCAACTCAGCTCCAGGTGCAGCAAATGAATTTTTGAGTCAGGAACATTTTTTTGTGTGATTCTCCAGCATGAAATGTCAAAGACATACTTGGTGCAAATATTTCCCTAGGATTTATTTTTATCTAATCACTTATGAAACTTTTACTGACTCTAAAGACCAGATTTTCTCAGCACCCGTAAACCACGTTTTCCTTCCTTAATGAAACCATTTTTCCTCCATGAGGTTTTGTTCACACTCTGACTACATCAATATAAATATATCTCTGCAGGGTAATTAATAAAAGCAGGCAGCTCCAGGGAGAAAGCAGATGTGACATATCATCTTTGTGGACTCAGCTATTGCACAGTTCTTCCAAAAAAAAAAGTGAAGGATCACCCCCAATTAAAATGTTATGTGGTTTATGTATGTTCCTATTTAAATTGGTATAATTGAATTTATGTTCATCCTCAGAGAACTCCCAGGTCTGCCAGATACAGGCAGGAATCATATATTCCATGGATTGGTTTAAAAGCTGCAGGATTCGAGCACAAGAAACTGTTTGGGCAGCATTTCAAGGCTTGGGCAGTTGCTTCAACTTTTGTGTGAGTTTCTGTGAAGGGAATGGAGACAATAATGTCCTCACCACATTTGTTTGTTTTGGGTGCTGAAGCACTGCTTAAAAATGTGCTAATTTCTACTTAGCATTAAATTAATGCTTTTTAGTAGGGCTGAGAGGGTTTTAAGTCTTGTGCTCTATAATTGAGGATTTTAAACTTCAAAATAAGAAGAAATCTGTCAGAAAAAAAAAAGTGTTTCCATCTGATAATGAGGAAGTCTTTGAGATCATTATCAGGTGAACCTTCTAAATACCTCAAGTCTGATTTTTTTCCCAAGAGTATTTGGATTTAAGAGACAAAACTCTCCTCACATTTATTGTAACTGAGAGTTGACTGAGAAAATAATCCTCGATTGGCTTGGGTTGGAAGAGACCTTAAAGATCAGAGTGCCCCAGAAAGGAGGAGGGCTCCATTTTCCTGCCCAGGGAATCCTGATGTATAAAGGAAATACTTGTCATCCTCAGCTCCACCTTTGGGTGGAAGTCTGGCTTTCTGAGAGGTGAGAAATCAGCTCCAAAGGCAGATGCTAGATTATTTTTTGTCCTTCCCCACTTGGTTTCAAAACAGCCCAACTTAAAGGAGCAGAGATCTTCTCGTGCCAGCTCAGGATGTGGATCAGGGAGGGCAGGGAGCTGCTGGCTGCTGTCCCTCAGGCTGGGCACAGGTGTCCGTGGAAGATAAGGAATTCTGAGAGGAGGTTATCAGCATCTCCTAACTCAAACCTGCCCTGCTGGGGCAGTGTGAGCCGTCTGCAGTGTCAGATCAGCTTTGTTTTGAGCCCTGCTGTCAGAGAACCAGATGTGCAGGCATTGCCTCAGTAAAACAACCTGAGCAGAGGCATCGGGTGCCCCTCACTCCACAGCTCTCCTGTGGCTCCATCTCGACAGCACCACCCTGCTCAGCTGTCTTTTGACCCAGAGATGGGATCAGATCTGAGCTGGAGATTTTGAAATGTTGTTTCTCAGCATATTCAAAGGGCAGATTTATCATCAGCATCAATTCCCTGGGATGGATCATTTCATAAGTAGGTGAATTGGCTCGGGGTAAAGTTCACGCCAGTGGCACTTGGGACTGTGCAGTTTTACCCTTGTACTTCCTTATGGCTGAGATTTCAGCTCTTTGGGTGATGTCAGACAAGATACTGCTTTGTTTTCAGCTGCAGAGCTGCAGAGACAAACTGTTTAATCAGTCTCTCCTTGCCATAATTTGGAAAGAAGGAACAAGGTTTGGCTTGAAGGTTTGTGAACCTCTCATGGATGTCTCATCAACCAACCAGCAGAAAATTATTGGTTCAGAGATTTTGGTGGAAAAGGAGCGCCCTAGAATTTCTTTACAAGTGTGACTCACGGTGTTGGAGGGGGAAATAACCACATTCACAGCATAAATCTGAGGGCAGAACACTTTGCACATTTTCTTTGTGTATCTCTGAGTGAGATTGTTGCTAAACCCACAGGCAGCTGTCGGGCTGGTGCAGGGGGGACTCCCCTTCTGTAAAAGTCTTTCATATCTTTAGGTGAGAACTGACTCCAAAACCTTCTTTTCTCACGTAGAAGCAAACTTGAGGCAAAATGTCCACCCTGGTGTCCCCAGTTCTGACTTCAGTGATGCTCACATTGAAGACAAACTGCGTGTAATGGTTCCACGTTGAAGAATTTCTTGCTCATGATTTAGATCATGTGAATAATCTTCATGTCCCTCAGGAGGCAGACCAGCCCTAAAGCAGATTTTCTGGGAGCAGATTTTTCCTGGAAGTGCCCTGAAGATCTGCTTCTCTGGTCTCGCTCTCACTCTTCAGCCAATATCCAAAGGCAAAAGGTTTGGGATAAGACTGGATGCTTTAAAAAGCCACAGCAGAGATGAATTTTTAACTGAGGAACAGCTCATCATCCCAGGTCCGTGCTGTCCTTCCAGCAGCCCAAGGCAAGGGGAGCAGATGGTGATTGATGCTCTGAGCCTTGGGTTGTGCCCCTCCTGCCCTGCAGACAGTGAGCACCCCCAAATTCCCTCACAGCCCTTCCTTCGTGCTGGGAAGGTCTCTTACTCTCAATTTTAGTGAGAGGCCATCCTTGGCACCTCCAAATTCCCTCACAGCCATGGCCAGCAGTTCCTTTGTGCTGGGAAGGCCTCTTGCACTCAATTTTGATGAGAGCACACCCTGAGCAACCCCAAATTCCCTCAAAGCCCTTCCTTCTGTGAAGGCCTCTTGCTCTCATTTTTGGTGGGAGCACACCCTGAGCACCCCAAATTCCATCATAGCCCACTTTTTTTTGTGCTGGGAAGGCCTCTTGCTCTCAATTTTGATGAGAGCACACACTGAACACCCCCAAATTCCCTCAGAGCAATGGCCAGCCCTTCCTTCATGCTGGGAAGGCCTCTTGCTCTCAATTTTGGTGAGAGCACACACTGAGCACCCCCAAATTCCATCACAGCCCATTTTTTTTTGTGCTGGGAAGGCCTCTTGCTCTCATTTTGGGTGAGAGCAAACTCTGAGCACCCCTAAATTCCCTCAAAGCCCTTCCTTCCTTCTGTGAAGGCCTCTTGCTCTCATTTTTGGGGGGAGCCCACACTGAGCACGCACAAATTCCCTCACATGGTGAGAAGGCCTCTTGCTCTCACTTTTGGTGAGAGAACACCCTGAGCATCCCCAAATTCCCTCACAGCCTTTCCTTCATGCTGGGAAGGCCTCTTGCTCTCATTTTTGATGAGGGCACACCCTGAGCACCCCCAAATTCCCTTTTATTTTGTGCTGGGAAGGCCTCTTGCTGTCACTTTTGATAAGAGCAAACCCTGAGCACCCCCAAATTCCCTCACATGCTGGGAAGGCCTCTTGCTGTCACTTTTGGCGACATTTCTAAGATAAACCAGCGGCCGTGCAGGATGTAGGGCCGTGGTGGGACTCTGGGCCAGGCCCACAGGCCTCGTTCAGCACCTTCTCTGGGCCACATTTCCAGTAAATATCGCTCTAAGGAGATCACACATCTCAGCTCTCCGCGGGGTGAGCAGCACCTTGTGAGAGAAAATCTCCCCCTGGGGTTGCTTTGTTTCCTGAGCTCCTCAAAGAGAGGGGCTGCTGGTTTTGAAGGTTTTGAACCTCGAATATCCTCTGGTTCTCTTTCTCAGTGCCAGCCCAGCTCAAACTCATCTATTTCACACCTTCTGAAGGGCAGGAGAGCAGCTGCTGCTGATAACAAAGATTCGGAGGACTTGGCTTCCCCGTCCCTTTTGGGGGGGGTTTCCTGTGTCAGGGGCACAGCTGTGCTCGTGGGGGAAGGCACAGCTCTGCTGAGGCTGCTTTTTGGTGGTGTTTTTTTTGTCCTTTTCTTTTTTTTTTCTAGTGGGTTTTTTTTGGTTTGGTTGGTTGGTTTTTTTGGGGGTTTGTTTTTTGTTTGGTTTTTTGTTGGTTTTTTGGTTTTGTTTTCGTTTATCCCTGTTCTGAAAGTGTCAGGTCATGGTTAAACCTTGGGAATATGTAGCGTTTGGGCCTGTAAATTCAAGGCTTTTTTGTGTGTGTGTGTGATTCTTTGGGGTTTTGGGGGTTTTTGTTTGGTTTTGTGTTTGTTTTTGTTTATTTCTATTATGACAGTGTCAGGTCATGGTTAAACCTTGGGAATATGAAGCCTTTGGGCCTGTGAATTCAAGACTTTCTTTTAGGAGGGGGGTTTTGGGGTTTTTTTGTTAGTTTTTTTGATTTTCGTTTTGTTTTTTTGTAAATCTCTATTTTGAGAGTGTGAGGTCGTGGTTAAACCTTGAGAATACGAAGCCTTTGGGCCTGTAAATTCAAGGTTTTTTTGTTGTTGTTTTGGGGTATCTTTTCGGGGTTTTGTTTGTTTTTTTGTTTTGGTTTTGATTTTAGTTTTGATTTTGGTTTTATTTTTTTGTAAATCTCTGTTCTGAAAGTCTCAGGTCATGGTTAAACCTTGGGAATACGAAATCTTTGGGCCTGTAAATTCCAGGCTTTTAATGCCAATGGGAGGAGAGGTTCCACGTGTTCCTGGATTGCTGGGTTGTTGTTATCCATGCTGATGGGGAAAGTAGGGATAATCATCATCTCTTAACCTCTTAAAATTAGTAGTTGTCATTGCATGGGTGCAACTGGCGCCAGTCACACAGGGAATAAAAGTCCACATCCTTTCCAGCCTCTCCAGACATCCAACACCTTGAAGTTCCCTTCCCTTCTGATTCCCTGTCGTTTTCAATCCTATCAGAAAATTTGATTTGTGCTGTGCTGAGGTGTCCAAACATGGCCCAACCACCAGAAGCAGGCTGCAGGGTAACTCCAGCTATCAAGCTTTAAGAATAACACTTTAAGTTTCAGGAGGGAAACACTCAGATGTGTCCACCTCAGGGCACAGCCTTCCTTATATCTGTGTCCCCTCAAATTTGGGCCATATATCCCCAAATCTGTCAAATTGATTGAAAATGGGTGCTATTTCAAGCCCCTCAGCTCTCTGAATTCATACATCTTCAATAATAGGTGTTGTTGGAGTTTGTCTCAGGTGTTATTAACAATCCTGTGTAATCCCAGAGGGGGAGGCAGTGGATCTGCCAGGGCTCTTGGGTGACAGTCTGGATTCTTCTCAAGGAAGGGGCTCAGAAGGGACCATGAGACAATGTCATTTCATAGAGGTCTTCTCCTGCTGGCACCTCCAGTGGCCTTTGCCAGGCTGATGCTTTGGAGCTGATATCAGCACCAGGAGTGGGCAGTTGAAGGTTCTGCTACTTTTTTGGCCAGAGCGAGAAATGCAGCAGATGGGTTTGGCACCGAGTGCTGCCCATAAATCACCCTGGAGAGGCCTCCATGTTCGTGGTGTTCCACAGCTCAGTTCCCAAAACATTACTAAAACCAAGCTGAGTAACAAGAAATTATTTAAAGCAAGCAGCAGCTCCCTCTGACAGTCCTGATCCAGTGGATCACCTCAAGAAGCTGATCAGAATTTATTTTTAAGGTTGGCTGTGTTTTCCTTACAGCAGAAGAACCTTTTGGATCTGGATAAGGGAAGCAGCTGTGCCTCAGTGCTAAGAGGACTCTTGGACAAATTACCATCAGAAAATGTTCCCATCTTCATACAATAAAGTTCTGTTCAGCTTCTGTGCCTGCTCCCTTCTGCCAGGAGAGCTGCCCTGCTCTTCCTCCCCCCGGGCTAATTGGCACCCGGTCATTAGGGAGCCATTTTAGCCCCCATCTTCCTTTGGAAATAGCAGCAGAGGAATCAGACCCTAAAGCCTTTTGGATCACCACAAAAGCTCTGGGATACAAGTGATTTTTGTCTGGTTTAACCCCTTGGAACAGCCCTGGGAGATCAGCACTGCTGCACCTCCTGCTGCTGCTCCCTCTCCCCAAAGCAGTGAAATGTCCTGAGACTCCAAATCCTCCCCTGCCTGTGGCAGCATCTGTCTTTTTTTTTTTTTTTTTTATCAGACAAAGATTTCTCCCAACTTCCCATTTTTTCCCTCATCTATTTAGAACTTTACAATTACAATTCTTTAGGAATGAGCCAAAATGCTGTAGGACACAAAAATGGGATGTCCTGAACTCTTTCGACATGGAGGAAAACTTCAAAGTTTTTGTGTGTGTATATTACAAAGAACTGGAAATCCCTTCCTTGCCTCGTGTGTACAATATCTGAGACAGCCCTGGGATCTGATTCGAGCACAGTTTTTTATGGTTTACTGTTTAATTTAAATCAGTGTGGTATGAATTACGTTAGTGCTGAAAAATGAGCTTTTGTTGAGATAAATGCCTGCCATCAGCTTGGAAGTTGTCTTCTGTTTTGACATCCTTACTCAGTGTTTTTCTGCGTGGTGATGAGACCTTGCTGTGCAAGGGGAGCTGATTGCCCTCAGAGAGGAGGAAAAGTGGGGAGAGAAACGCGGGGGTGGGATTGGGTTCCTGCATCAACAGGAATCAGCATTGGCAGCACCTTCTGTGGCATCCTGGCTCATTCAGGGTGTCTTCTAGGCAGCAAAACTGCATCTCCAAGATGGGAATAGAAGGAATTATAGGTACAGGGGAGGGAAAGCAGAGCCGAGTGGATTTTTCTCAAGATTTCTTCATTTCTCCTCTTTGCCCCGTTGCTCTGTCATGTATCCATGGTGTCTCTTTGCTGTGGAGAGCAGGAGATGCTTTCCTGGAGATTGTGTTTAGTGGGTGTGAATGTAAATTGAATGTAAATGGTGTCCTGCATGATTCTTTGTGCTGTTGGTTCTTCCTGAGGCTTTGTGTGTAGGGTCAGGGCTGATGTTCCTTCAGCTGGAGCAAATCTACAGTGCCTAAAGGACACAGCAGTGCCACTGCAGCTTTTTCCAGCCCTTTTTATCCTGATGCAGAGCAGACACTTGGGAAGTACTCACTGTGCTGGTGTGCAAGAGAAGAGCAGTTAATAGCGGGCAGCCCTTCAAAAGGCTCTGCTGGATTCAAACATTCTCCAGAAACCCAGCCTTGCTTCCCAAGCTCGTGTGAGCCATCCAGGCTCCTCTGCTTGGAAGCTGGACAGGGACTTCTGGGAGAAAACAGCAGTTTTTCATGTGATTCCTCATGTGCTTTAGATGTGGTGGGGAAAAAAGAATGAGAAGGTTATTTCTTGTGACAGAAATACATCCCAGGACCAGCCTTCCCTGGGATGGTTTTGCTCCAGACCCTTCGTGAAGCCAGAGGATGCAGCAGCCCAGCAGCAGCCCAGAAATGCACACACCAGTGGAAAATTCCCACTCCAGATGTGTGGCTTGGGTGGGAGTGGAAGCTCAAAACCATCCAGCCTTTTAAAAACCTGAATTGGTCTCTGTCTCATCTGCTAGAGCAGCACTCTGCTCCCCACGAGTGCCCTTGGGGCTCTGCAGTGTCACCAAACTGAGCCCTGTCACCAAAGTCAGCAATGTCACCCAGCTTGGCAATGCCACCAAACTCAACCCTGTCACCAAAGTCAGCAATGTCACCAGGTTTGGCAGTGTCACCAAACTCAACCCTGTCACCAAAGTCAGCAATGTCACCTGGCTTGGCAGTGTCCCTTGTTTCCACAGTGTCATTGGGCTCAGCTGCCTCTGCCTGGCATCACCAATCCCACTGACCCCAGTGCAATCCAGCTGGGTTTCCTCACGTTCCTGGTTCTCCCAGCTCTTGGTTGAGTTTGGAAGAAGCAGAAGCGTGCTTGTTTGAAAAAGGACAACCATAAAGATTTGTTTTGCTCCCCTCTGAGCATTCAGAGTGTTTGGGCTCGCTGGGGTTTTGTCGCAGAGCTGGTGGGTTCTGTGCTGTGCAGCTGGAAACCCACTGGGAGGTTTGTGGGCTGCTGGTTCCTCAAACCACTACAAACTCTGCCCAAACTCTTCAGTGGCTTCAGACCAGCTGAGCAGCAATGATTTTTTTTCATTTTGTTGTCCAAGGGTCTGCAGAGGGGATGGGACGGGGGTGGTGAGGAGAATTCCTGAGGACAGGATCCTGCTCACAGAGCCAGGAGATGAACTGGGCTCTGTGATCCTGCAGCCCTTAGAGCTTGCACTGCCCGTGTCCCAGGAGGTCACATTGAGGATGGAGGTGTGACCGTCACACAGAGGGTGGTGGTGAGAGCTCTGCAGCCTCTTCTCTCTTCATCTGGTGGGTTTGGAGCTGGGAGCTCCTGTCAGGACCTTCCATTTGCACAAGGGGTTTACTGTACATCACTCAAAGTAGCTCTCCCCGAGAACACTCCGAGCTTTTCCTGTGGCCCTGAGCAGACGAGTTGGGTTTGGCTCAGCTGTTCTTCCCAGTGCTGTGACCTGTTTTTGTCTGACACGTTTCTCATTAACTCTTTGTCAAATCACCAGGAAGCCTGCTTAATTGCAGGCAGAGTGCTGAATTTATGAGTTCATCTAGGCTTCGTGTCTACACATTGACAGAGGTGTTTCTCTGGATGAAGTCTTTTTCTCTTCATTTCGTGGCAAGAATGGACTTTCTGTTTCAGTTACTTCTGAAAGTCATAAATTGCAGCAGTCCCTCCCTTCCCTTTATTTAAAAGAAACACAACAAAACTTCATGGCAACAGTTTATTGCTCTAAATCAGCTCGTGGGTCATTAAAGCAAAAAAAGGGAGGGAAAAAAAAGGAAAAAAATCTCCAACTCCTGCCAAATAAAATGTGCACATCAGCCAAGCTGTCAGAGGCAGATTCTGCGACCATGGGATGAGAAGGTTTATTACACTCTGGGCTTCTGGGGAGGGATGTTATAGCAACAGGACGCTGGGTCAGTGATGGCAAACTCCTGGTTGCTCCGTTTCTCCATGCACACTAGGAATCCATTAAGCCAACTGACGACAGATCCGCAGGCATTCCAGCCCCCCGACACACCTCTGCCAGGGCCAAACCTTGGACTCTGCCCATTAAAATGTGAAAGAAACAACCCAACAGAGAGCCCACAAATTAGAGGGGCAGGAAACCTCAAATGATGTGCAAAAAAAATTGTAAACGTTCGAGAGGATTTTTCCATAACTTCTGCCCCATAACTCAGCATTTCTGATGTTAATAAATTACGGAGCGGAGCCTCTGCGAGATCAAGGAGCTTTTTGGATCCAAACCCCGAGCACTGCTCGGCAGACAGCAGATGAAGCTGCAAAGTGAGCCCTGGAACATGACAACAATTTCCTTTTGGCTGGCTGGGGATGGATTTGAAGCACAGGCACAGCCGGAGCTCTGGCGCTGCGTCCCAAATCCGTGTCTCTGCAGAGGGCCAGTCAAAGCCCTGTAATCCCAGGGAACGTGAAGGTGCATTTGTTTGGAGGGGATGGACTGGAGAGGAGGAGGCTGGGGGACTTCAGAGCAAGGAGAGCGCTGTGAAAACTCCACGAGACAAAATCATGGCACAGTTACTGGCAGGGAAGGGAAGGGGAATTGGGAATTCTTAGATGAGCTGTTGGATTTGAAGACAAAAGTGCTGGGAGGTGCTGTGGGTTAATAAATAAAGGCTGAACTCACCATCTGCAGCAGAAGGAGAAAAGATGAACTGAAGTTTTGGCGTGTCCAGTGATGAAAAAAGGAGCGGGGAGAAATCCATGATGGGTTGGGAGGGATGAAATGGAAGAGCAGCCAGAGGAAGTGCTCTCACAATAATTAACTTTCTGAGCGTGTCTGCAGGCTGCAGGCCAGATGAAATTCTGCTTTTCCAGCACATCTCCAGGGCAGGGGCTGTCCCAGACTGCTGGGGTTTAACATGGGGACAAAGAAAAAGGGACAAATCTTGTTCCTTCAGGGAGCCCAGCTCCATGGGGCAGGGATGCTCAGAGCCAAAGGGATTAAAGAGGTGAAATGCGTTTCCCAAAATTGACTGGAATAGCAGCGCATGATGGTTATAGACTTGCAAAACCAGCACCAATTACTAATTATAAGTTGATTTTATTTTGTTTTTCTCCTCTCCAGTCTCTTCCCACCTTTTTTTCACCTCTCCTTTCCCTCTGACAACTTCTTTTAATGTCTAAGCCAGATTACTCTCAGGAGAGACGTCTCCACTGATACAGAGCCAGCCTGAGCAGAGAGCACAGGCAGAAATTCCATGTCAGCTCCACCAACTCAGAGTCCTGCTAATAATTACACTGCATTTTCTGATTTTTTTTTTCCTGTGGCATCTCTGGGTTTTCTTGCTGTTGGTGCTAAATATCTGATATCTACCTTTACCTGCCCAGGAAAACAGGTGTGGATGAGTTTGGGATTAAAGCTGCTGCTGAGCCCTGGATAGGAAGGGACTCAGTTCTGGTTTTAACTGTGAATAAAGAGATTTAATAGAGCTGGAGATGCCTGTTGGGGTAAGAGCATCCCCAGGGGGGTGGCTGAGGGGAGCTGAGCCTTCAAAGAGTGGGGTGAATCTGGGATCTTTAATTTGCCCATTCCCAAAACTTTTTTGCCTCCATTTTCCTTCTCCACCTGTCCTTGAGCATGAGGTATCCCTTGGTTCTCCAAAAGAACAGAGAAAAACCAATGTTCCATGAGCATCCCAGGAGCATTTTCAAACTGGAAATTTTTTTTATTTTTTAATTTTTTTTTTTTTTTTACTTACTGACCAAGACTTGTAAACAGTTGGTTTGCAGAATTTCGCCAGAGGAAATTTCTGATTTCCTTCTGGTCTGAACTGGAAGAAGATGTGGTAAAAGGTTTCAGTTTGTTTTTTCCGGAGTTTTCTCAGGTTGGGGGGTGGCAGGGGCAAGAGATACTTAAAATATTATTCTGTGTGTGAACATTTGACAGAAGAAAGAACAGATACTGCAGATAGTGCTGGGTGACTGCTGCAGTGTTGTTAAGCTGTGAAATAACTTTGACAGCGACCATCGGCGAGCGTGTGAACCTGATCTTTAATTAGAGGTGTTGGCCACAGAGGGCTGAGCTGGCCCAGGGGCTGCCCTGCCTCTGGAACTGGTCCTGCAGCTCCCTAAACCAGCTGATCACCATGTTTATTCCATTTTCAGAGGGTCCTGCTGGGTGCCAGCAGAGGGATTCACCCCACTCCTGGAAGGCTCAGCTCCACTCAGCCACCCACCCAGGGATGCTCTTACCCCAACAGGCATCTCCACCTCTATTAAATCTGTTTATTCACAGTTAAAACCAGAACTGAGTCACTCCCTATCCAGGATTTAGCATCAGCTTTAATCCCAAAACCATCCACACCTGTTTTCCTGATAAAGGGCAGGTACAGTTTGACATCAGATGAGGAGTGGTTGGGTGCTGTCCCTGTTTTGGGCCATGATGCCAGGAGCTGCCCTACCTCTGGAACTGGTCCTGCAGCACTCTAAACCAGCTGATCCCCCCATTTATTCCATTTTTAGAGGGTCCTGGTTGGTGCCAGCAGAGGGATGAGGGGTGGCTGGATGCTGTCCCCATTTTGGCCTTTGGGCCGTGGTGCCAGGCTCTATTTGTGGAGGGCAGCGAGGCTGTGTGAGAACAGCAGCTCAGGTTCTCAGGCTCTCACAGCACCTCTTTCTCTCTCGTTTTGATCTGTCAGATTTCACACCCCCAGCTTGGCTTTTAATGCCCCCACGCAGATAAAACCACAGAGTTTCAGGTGATTTCGAGCGACGGCAGAACCTCCTCCAGAGGCACAGCTGGCGAGCAGGACCCTGCAAAACGAATTTGAGCTGAATTTTGGGCTTTCTCCTGTCACAGCTGAGATGGAGACAATACAAAACAACACACTCCATTTTCTGAAAGCTTCAAAACCATTTTTATCATAGCTTCTTATACATTCTCAAAAAAAAACCTTACATCCTTTACATGCTTTTTATAAATTTAAAAAAAAATCCTAACTTTACTCATTGGTCAGGAAAGACAAAGTGCTTGGTTTCTCTTACTTATCCTTCTTTCTTTCTGGAACCTAGAATAGACAGTTGCAGGTTTCTCTTATTTATTCTTCTTTCTTTCTTGGTTTTTATGTCAACGACCTTGGTAGGAAATTCTTTCAGGGGTAAGGATGGATCCTCTTATCAAACTTCTCTCTGGCTCATAGAAATCACTGTAAAACCTCTTCCACATTCCCCGAGCTCTCTGCCCAGGGCAGGGGGTTGGAACTAAATGATCCTTAAGGTCCCTTCCATCCCAAGCCTCTCAATGGCCCCAAATGTCCTCTCAAACAATTCTAGAAGATGAAAGGGACCATCTGTAAGATACAGCTGTGAAATTAAAGGTCTTGTTTTATTTGTGTGTCCTGGATTTGCCATCTTGAGTTCCCAGGGCCACTGGATGTCACCAATTGCTGGCACTGGGAGGTTTGTGGGCTGCTGGTTCCTCAAACCGCTACAAACTCTGCCCAAACTCTTCAGTGGCTCCAGACCAGCTGAGCATCGATGATTTGTTTCATTTGGTTTTCCAAACCGTTTCCCTGGAAGCTGCTGTCACTTGGTGTCTGGGTGTGTCTCCACGTGAGGGGCTGGCTTGGCCGGGCTGCTCAATTTGGGGTCAAAAAAGCCGAGAGAAGCTCTTTCTTTCACCAGCATTAGGCAGCCTCAGTGTCCCTGGAGCTCCCTGAGATAAAACAGAAATTATTGCTATTTTACATTGAGTAAGCTCAGTAATGGTTCAGCCACATTAAGAACAGGTTTTATTGATGTTTTTTGGTTGATTGATTGGGTTTTTTTGGGTTTTGTTGGTTGTTTTTTTTTTGTTTTTTTCCCCTTAAAAATTTATTTTTACACAGAATTGGCTTCCTCAGCCCAGCCTTAAGCTCAACTTGTTGCTGTCCTTGCTGCGCTTTAATTTTTCCTCTCCTTTGATTTCCCACCTTTTTTCTTTTTTCTTTTTTTTTCCTTGTGCCTTGAAATATATGGGAAAATATAATCGTGTCCCACGAGATTCTGAGAGAATTAATTGCTAGTAAAAGCATGTTAAGAGCTTTTGATGACTGAAGTAATTTGCACTGACACAGGGGCTGGTCGGGGTAGAGGGAAATGTGAATCTCAGGAAAAAAAAAGGATTTTTGGAGCAGGGAGGCCCACTTAGGAGCAGAGCAGATCCTTGCTATGCTGGGATCCAGAGGGCTTCTCCTTGTTTACAGGGTGTGCTGTGTCATTTTTAAAATGTGGGGGTTTTTGAGTGGATTGCAAACTGGATCATCCCAAAGGTTGTTCTGCAGTGCTGAGCATCTCCTCTGGTTCTCTCACCAAACTCCACTGCCTTAAGAGAGGAAAAGTTTCTTTCTGCCAAACCAGCAACTTTCTTTGGACTGCAACCCCTTAATTAACTCTTTTATTTATTTATTTTTTTCTTCCCACCTGGACTTTAAACATCTGAGAGGTTTTATTTTGAAGGATTCCTCTTTTTCACAGCAGCCAAATTGCATCTCACCTTCAGCCACAAAGATGTGGCCGGTGAATTTCTCAGGCTGTACTCAGATAAATGAAAGTAGCGCGTTGGGTAAAGGGATTTTTAAAATAGAACCTCACAGCTCTGTGACCTGGTTTGAGAGTTTATTGAAAGGTTTGCAATTAAAAATTATCCTGCATGAAAGGATGAAACAGATGATGTGCAGAATGAGCAGTTAAGGACCTTGTCATTAAAATTAGTGCAGTTTGGAGGAGTTTGATTACTTGAGCTGTGGTATCAGAGCTGTTTTCCAGAATATTTGTACTCCTGAACCTTTTACTTATGAACCACTCTGAGCAGTGTCCTTGGAGGTTCTGCCAGCTAGCAACTTCAGATGATGGCTGAGAGCTGATTTTATCCTTGTCATAAGTCCCTTTATCAATTACATCCATCCCCTGCCTTTCTGCTTTCTATTTCTTGTTTGGAGTTGCGCCCTGCAAACCCTTTTCCTCCCCCTCTCCCCTCTGTAGCTGCCCTGTGTGCCCAGCTGACCCCTCTCCTGTCGCTCCTCCCGCAGATTCCCGATGCCCTGGGCACTGAGAAGTTCTGTGGTGACTCCAGCCAGGGCGGAGCTGGGAACTGGCTGAAGTACATCCGAGTGTGCTGCTCCTGCGACGAGCAGAACCTGGCTGTGTGCCACATCAACGAGCAGGTAACCATCCACCCGGGGCTGCTGGGCTCCCCTGGCACCCAGCACGGGCTGGGCACCTCAGCCGGGGCTGCTGGGCAGTGCCAGCACCCAGGGGAGGTGACCAAGGGATGGATCAGCCCTGGGATGAGCTAAACCCTCCAGATGTGTGGTCCTGGCCATGACTCAGGTTCCTGTCCCTGACTCAGGATCCAGACTTGTGAGCCAGTCCCTAATTCAGGATCCTGTCCCTAATTCAGGATCCTGTACCTGTCTCAGGATCCTGTAATGGCTCAGGATCTGGACCCTGATTTGTGATCCAGTCCCTGACTTGTGATCCAGTCCCTGATTCAGGATCCAGTCCCTAATTCAGGATCCTGTCCCTGGCTCAGGATACTGCCCCTAATTCAGGATCCAGTCCCTAATTCAGGATCCTGTCCCTAATTCAGGATCCTGTCCCTAATTCAGGATCCTGTACCTGTCTCAGGATCCTGTCCCTAATTCAGGATCCTGTCCCTAATTCAGGATCCAGTCCCTGATTCAAGATCCAGTCCCTGACTCAGGATCCAGTCCCTAATTCAGGATCCTGTCCCTGACTTGTGATCCAATCCTTCACTCAGGGTCCAGTCCCTCACTCAGGATCCAGTCCCTGACTCGTGATCCAGACCCTGATTCAGAATCTTGTCCCTGTCTCAGGATCCAGACTCTGACTCATGACCAGTCCCTGATTTGTGATCCAGTCCCTCACTCAGGATCCATCTCCTAATTCAGAATCCAGCCCCTGACTCAGGATCCAGTCCCTGATTCATGACTCTTCTGTTCATCTTTAGTCCTGTAACTTGGGAACAGTCCCAGGAATGCACAGAGAATTTCCCTGGATTCTTAGTGAAGTAATTGACAGCAAAATCTGGACCACTCAATTACATCCCCCCTCCTCCCTCCCCATTAACAGATTATAATATATTTTAAATGTATTTATTTCTGAATTTACAAAGAGGTTAATTGAGATGTTTCATTCACAGTTTTTCAATTACAAAGCCAATTTTCGCATGTAGAATAACATTAGCCAGTTTTCTTTATATTTATTCGTGCTGGAGAGGGAATTTGAAAAGAAGATCCTTGATTGTTGGAGATAATTGTGATTCTGAAGGAGGACTGGAAAAATGGTAGATAAATTATATCTTTTACTAAAAGGGAAATGTTTTATTTTTTGCTGTTGCTGCTCCTGCCTCAAAAAGGAAAATACTTGAGCAGTTCAAGAGTCTGAAATACTAAACAGAATCTACATAATAAAATATTTATAATGTATAATAATTATATTCATGGCCAGCTCATGGCTATTAATATAATTAATATATATTGATAATAATCAAGGTGACAGCTGCTGCTTTTAGTTGGGGTGCAGATATTGGGGGGAAAAAGGAGAACAGGAGACAGAAAAAAAAATCAGGCCTGTGTTTAATCAGCCAGTGTGAGGTGTGTGTGCAGTGCAGAGATTTTGGGTGTATTTTACAGAGGTTTGGTAACTCCAGTCAGGATTCCCAATACATCACCAAGAGCCTTAAAAAGAGGAAATCAGCAGCAATGTGGCTGGGTAGAAACAAAGAGGAGGCAATTCCAAAGGAGGAAAACACGGGAACAAAAGCAAAACGTGCAGCCCTGTCCTGGCTGGACATTCCCAAGGGCAAATTTTCCCTGTCCAGAGCTGGACAGACGGACAGGTCTGAGGGAGCAGGAGGGACAGATCCTCACTGGGCTGCCCGTGGAGTGAATTATTGGTGAGACAAGGACACAAAGAACCTTTTTTTCAGGCTGTTTTTTAGT
Organism: Geospiza fortis; assembly: GCF_000277835.1. Taxonomy (NCBI): domain Eukaryota; kingdom Metazoa; phylum Chordata; class Aves; order Passeriformes; family Thraupidae; genus Geospiza; species Geospiza fortis. The sequence goes on from NW_005054449.1 coordinate 1,485,112, forward strand.
TTTTGAGCCCCTCTGCTGCTCTGATGTGTCTGTGGGTGGATTTTTGATTTTAGGTGGACACAGCAGCTCCTTTCTCCCCTTTTAATGCTCTTTTCCCCCTGAAATACAAACGTGTGGAAGCTCAGATAAATAAAAATCCCTGCAGCAGGGAAATGGGGCTGGTTCTTAGGAAGGATCCTGATTAATGAGGTAATTCTGGGATGGGCTTTTCCCTCTCACCGTGCTCCATCTCCATCCCTTGCCGTGACTCTGGGAATGGTTCAACTTCATTCCCAGGCTCCAGAACTGGTTTTTTCTGTGGAAAGATGAAATGATGCTGTGCTCTGAGTGAGACAAACCCCAAAGTGTGGTTGTTGTGGTTCTGCAGGGACGATATTTCAGTGATTGTACTAGATTATTCTGTTTTAGCAGCAAAATTAGCCAGAGCCTGATTTCTGCTGCCCCAAGTTCACATCCACAGCAGATCCCTGTGTCAACCCAGGCTGGCACAGAATTCCTCCGGGTTATTTCTACTTTCCCTTTTTGCTTGTTTGTTTATTTGGTTTTTTGTTTGTTTTGGTTGTTAGTTTATTTTTTGGGGTGTTGGGTTTCTTGAGGGTTTTTTTTTTGTTTGTTTCTTTGCTTTTTTCTTTCTTTCCTTTTATTTTTTCTTTCTTCAACACCCCGTGCCCAGAATAATTTTGATAAAAATCAAGAAAAGGAATATGCTCAGTACCACCAAACCCAACTTATCCTGTTAACTATTTCGTGTCAAACAAAGCTGGTAATTTGGAGAGCTGCCCATGCTGTGGTGGGAAGCACGAAATGATCAAGTGTGGAACTTTTCTATAAACAAACAGAATTGATTTGTGAATGTAAATCTTCTGCTGGATTAGTAAATCTGAGCTTTTTCAGTGCACGACAAATAAAAAAGGCTTTGATGAGCCCAGACCATCAGTACCATGACTGAAAGATGAAGTTAATTACCATAATGAAATGTTCAATGAAATTAATGTGACTCCAGCAGAATCCAGCTTTTCCCTGATCATTAAAGGAGCCTGTTCTATTTTCTGGAAGGGCTGCAGGAGATGTTTTGAAATACAAGGAGCTACTTTATTCTGAGACAAACAGGAGAGGAAAAGGAGCTAAAGGGTGAGACCAGGGCAGTGTCAGCCCTTGGCAGGACCATTCTGAAGGATTTTTCCCTGTAAAATTTGTGACTGTCTCTGAACCTCAAGGACCTTTTAAACCACAGCTGGTGTTTTAGTGCTGGTTTAGGTTGCCAGCTACAAGTCTGTTGAAAGCAATTTTATTTTATTTTATTTTATTTTATTTTATTTTATTTTATTTTATTTTATTTTATTTTATTTCTTTTTATTTCTTTTTATTTCATTTCTTTTTATTTCTTTTTATTTCTTTTCTTTTTTATTTTATTTCTTTTTTTTCTTTTCTTTTTAAATTTATCTTATCTTATCTTATTTTTTCTCTTAGCTTGGCCCATCCCAACTCCTGTTTTTCCCAGTCAGTCCTGAGCTCTGGGCTCACTCCTTGGCTGCCTTTTGGGGTTTTTTCAGTCACCTTTCCCCTTGAGTTCACTGTGGTTTGGTCCTGGGAAAAGCTTTTTTTTTTGTAGAACAAGCAGGGAGGAGCGCTGAAGTGCAAATGAAAAAGATAATAAGAAAAAGGGAAATTTTAGACTATTTTTATTTTGCAGTGGAATCCCCAGAAATGAACTCCCCAGGGGTCTCAGCTCTGCTCTCACCTGTGCACAGGTGTGTGTCCTGTGCCAGCCTGGTGCTGCTCGGGGTTTCCACCTGGGATTTTGGAGCTGACCAGACCCAGGGAGATCCCAGATCCTGCCCACAGCACCAGCTCCCATTTTTGGACTCCCAGCTGGGTGAGGACAGATGTGCCTGCACTGGGAGAACTGTTTGCAAAGCGATAGAAACCAGGGGTGGGATTACAGCAGGATCCTGGCAGCACAGGGACGGCTGTCTGGGCAGTCTGGGGTATTTTATCAGCAGTGGGATTTCATGTCCCATCCCAAATCTTTGTGTTTGTGACCATCCCTGCTTTGAAGCTCCCAGCGAGAGCTGCCCGGGCAGTGCTGGGGGCCGGAGCTCGGGTGAGTTCAGAGCTCAGTGAGTTCGCACTGGGGCTGCGGGGAGGTGTCAGCACGGCACGGCCGGGGAGGGACGGGATGCACCGGAGCTCCCGAAAAGGGCTGGGCAGAGTGCTCGGTTAGGGATGCACCGGGTGCTCGGTTAGGGATGCACCGGGTGCTCGGTTAGGGATGCACGGGAGCTCCCGGGTAGGGCTGTACCGAGTGCTCAGTGAGGGCTGTAACCCCGGTAAGGGCTGTGTCACAGCACTCGGTTAGGGCTGTACCGGATCCCCCGATAAAAGCTGTACTGGGTGCTCGGTAAGGGCTGTACCTCCGGTAAGAGCCGTGTCACAGCGCTCGGTACCGGAGCTCCCAGTAAAGGCTGTACTGGGTTTTTAAAACTCTTTACCGTGAGCCCTGTTTTAAAAGCTCTCCTTTACCGGGAGCTTTTTCTTAGTTAGGGCTGTGCCCCGGTAAAGGCCGTATCACAGCACTCGGTTAGGGCTGTACCAGAGCTCCCGGTTGGGGCTGTACCGGGTGCTCGGTAAGGGCTGTATCAGAGCACTCGGTTAGAGCTCTGCGGGATGCTCAGTGAGGGCTGTACCCCCGGTAAGGGCCGTGTCACAGCACACGGTACCGGAGCTCCCGGTTAGGGCTGTACCCCCGGTAAGGGCCGTGTCACAGCACTGAGTACCGCAGCTCGCCGCAAGGGCCGCCCCGCA
>NW_005054449.1:1488590-1489634 GCF_000277835.1 Geospiza fortis
CCGGTGTGTCCCGGGAAGAGGGGAGAGCCTCGGTACGGCTGCTGAGAGCCCTCGGCCTTCCCCGCCGGAGCGGGATCGGGAGGCGCCGGGCAGCGGCGGAGCGAGCTAATTATCCCGAGGGATGGGGATCGTAATTATCCCGAGGGATGGAGAACGGCTCCGCTCGTGGAGCTGCGGGCGGAACCGGGACCGGGAACCAGCGCAGGGACCGGGTCGGATCGCGGGCCGGGCCGTCCTGGTGCTCGGTGGAACGCGGGCTGATCGGTCGGGAGCGTCCTGAGCTCGGTGTGGAGGGGAAAGTTCTGAGCGGCAACAGCGCCCCACGGTCCCCGCCGCACCGCGTGGTGGCTCTGGGAGCGACGTCCCGTGTCCCTGAAATTCTGGGAGCGATGTCCCTTGTCCCTGCAGCTCTTGGAGGGATGTCCCCCGTCCCTGCAGCTCTGGCAGTGGTGTCCCCTGTCCCTGTTGCTCTGGGAAGGATGTCCCATGTCTCTGCAGCTTTTGGAGGGACGTCCCCTGTCCTTGCAGCTCTGGGAAGGATGTCCCGCGTCCCTGCAGCTCAGGGAGCAGTGTCCCCTGTCCCTGTCCCTCTTGGAGAGATGTCCCCTTGTTCCTACAGCTCTGGGAACGATGTCCTGTGTCCCTGCAGCTCTGGGAAGGATGTCCCCTGTCCCCACAGCTCTGGCAGCGGTGTCCCGCGTCCCTACAGCTCTGGGATGGGTTTCCCGTGTCCCTACAGCTCTGGGATGGGTTTCCCGAGTTCCTGGAATTCTGGGAACGATGTCCCCTGTCCCTGCAGCTCTAGGGGCGCTTTCCCGTGTCCCTGCAGTTCTTGGAGGGATGTCCCGTGTCCCTGCAGCCTCCTGTCCCTGCAATCCCATCCCTGTTCCTGCGATCCCATCCCTGTCCCTGCAATCCCATCCCTGTCCCTGCGATCCCATTCCTGTCCCTGTGATCCCATCCCTGTCCCTGCAATCCCATCCCTGTCCCTGCGATCCCATCCCTGCGATCCCATCCCTGTCCCTGCGATCCCATCCCTGCGAT
>NW_005054449.1:1493998-1499679 GCF_000277835.1 Geospiza fortis
CCGGTGTGTCCCGGGAAGAGGGGAGAGCCTCGGTACGGCTGCTGAGAGCCCTCGGCCTTCCCCGCCGGAGCGGGATCGGGAGGCGCCGGGCAGCGGCGGAGCGAGCTAATTATCCCGAGGGATGGGGATCGTAATTATCCCGAGGGATGGAGAACGGCTCCGCTCGTGGAGCTGCGGGCGGAACCGGGACCGGGAACCAGCGCAGGGACCGGGTCGGATCGCGGGCCGGGCCGTCCTGGTGCTCGGTGGAACGCGGGCTGATCGGTCGGGAGCGTCCTGAGCTCGGTGTGGAGGGGAAAGTTCTGAGCGGCAACAGCGCCCCACGGTCCCCGCCGCACCGCGTGGTGGCTCTGGGAGCGACGTCCCGTGTCCCTGAAATTCTGGGAGCGATGTCCCTTGTCCCTGCAGCTCTTGGAGGGATGTCCCCCGTCCCTGCAGCTCTGGCAGTGGTGTCCCCTGTCCCTGTTGCTCTGGGAAGGATGTCCCATGTCTCTGCAGCTTTTGGAGGGATGTCCCCTGTCCTTGCAGCTCTGGGAAGGATGTCCCGCGTCCCTGCAGCTCAGGGAGCAGTGTCCCCTGTCCCTGTCCCTCTTGGAGAGATGTCCCCTTGTTCCTACAGCTCTGGGAACGATGTCCTGTGTCCCTGCAGCTCTGGGAAGGATGTCCCCTGTCCCCACAGCTCTGGCAGCGGTGTCCCGCGTCCCTACAGCTCTGGGATGGGTTTCCCGTGTCCCTACAGCTCTGGGATGGGTTTCCCGAGTTCCTGGAATTCTGGGAACGATGTCCCCTGTCCCTGCAGCTCTAGGGGCGCTTTCCCGTGTCCCTGCAGTTCTTGGAGGGATGTCCCGTGTCCCTGCAGCCTCCTGTCCCTGCAATCCCATCCCTGTTCCTGCGATCCCATCCCTGTCCCTGCAATCCCATCCCTGTCCCTGCGATCCCATTCCTGTCCCTGTGATCCCATCCCTGTCCCTGCGATCCCATCCCTGTCCCTGCAATCCCATCCCTGTCCCTGCGATCCCATCCCTGTCGCTGCCATCACATCTCCCCGCAGCCGCAGCTCCGGGAGGACAATCTCGGGAGCATCCCGGGCAGCCGCTGCTCCCGCCGGGCCGGGATCTGCCAAAGCCCCGCGATCCGCGCCAGGAGGGAGGGAAAGGGACTCTGGGAAGAGAAATGCGCGGTGGTGACACAATTAACGCAAGGCAGGCGGGAATTCGGGAGCTGTGTGTGTTCCTTCCCCATAAACACAGGCTGGCAGAGGCAGAGTAGCAGCAAATTTTGGGAATTGTTCTGGATGAAATGCGGTTTACACACTGAAAAAGAGTTTCTTGGATTGCTGTTAAACGCAGTGCTAAAAAAACCCTGGAAATTAATAAAAATTACCAGGGTATTGTGTTAGGGTCCAGTGTACTCCAAAAATCTGGGGAACATCTGGAGGACACTGAATCTCCTCGGGACAAAAGAGCTCCTGGAGCAGGTGCAGGGCAGGGAAAGAGGTGGGACCCAGCTGTCCCTGGACCCCTGTCCTGGTGTCTGTGGGGGTTTGGGTGGGACAGTGAGGATGAGGGCAGTGGGCTCTGCCCCCGTCTGGGTCCTGTTTCTGTGCTGGGGTTTTCTCCTGGTGCAGTGACAAAGGTCCAGGAGGTGAACACAGCTGTGCTCAGGGCATTGTGGAAGGTCCAGGTCTGTGCTCAGACAGGAGCTCAGAATGTGGGCAAACTGCTCATCTGGAGTGGTTCTTGTCTGTGTTTAGGGGTCAGGTCTAGGCTGGCTTATTTATTTTATTTTATTTTATTTTATTTTATTTTATTTTATTTTATTTTATTTTATTTTATTTTGTTTTGTATTTTATATTTTATATTTTATATTTTATATTTTATATTTTATATTTTGTTTTATTCTACTTTATTTTATTTTTTTCTCTTAGCTTGGCCCATCCCAAGTCCTGTTTTTCCAAGTCAGTCCTGAGCTCTGGGCTCACTGCTTTTTGGGGTTTTTTTCAGGCACTTTTCCCCTTAAGTTCACTGTGGTTTGGTCCTGGGAAACGTTTTTTTTGTGGAACAAGCAGAGAGGAGCACTGAAGCGCAAACGAAAAAGACAATGAGAAAAAGGGAAATTTTAGACAACTTTTTATTTTGCAGTGGAATCCCCAGAAATGAGCACAGACTGTGGGCAAACAGCTGACCCGGAGTGGTTCATGTTTGTGTTTAGGGGTCAGGTCTAGGCTGGTTTATTTTATTTTATTTTTAATTTTAGCTCAGAATGTGGGCAAACTGCTCACCTGGAGTAGTTCATATGTGTGTTTAGGAGTCAGGTCTAGGCTGTCGGGGAGAATAATCAACAAAATCGTTCTGTGGAGATGTGATAATTCAGCTCTAACCATGAGGCCAATTCTGGCTCAGAGAGCAGAGCTTTAAACATGACCATTCCATCAGTTCAATCTTCACTGTGACAAAGACACTGAGCTCATAGGAGGACAGGAGAAAAACGGGAAGATTTGTTGTAATTTGAGGGAGAGATAATTTGTTGTAATTGGAGAGATATTTTGTTGCCCAAAATATTTTTATATTGCCCAAACCCTGTGAAACTCTGACACCCAAAGAGCGTCAAATAAAGGCAGGAAAACGAGCTCTGAGCAGCAATTATCCCAAATCAAGGGACAGCCTCCCCTATTGATGAAATTAATTTGGATTATTGATTAAAACATAAACCACAAGCCTTTGCATATTTACCCTGTGTGTTCTGTTTGTGATTCCCAGGTCTATTATAAAGTTATTAAAGAGATCGAGCCGGGGGAAGAGCTCCTGGTGTGTCTGAAGGAAGGAGGTTATTCCCTGGGGAACATGGCACCCAGCATGGAAGGTAAGGCTCCCCAGGAGCTTCTGCTCCTCTCTGCACCCTCAGCCAGGCCAGGGCTGGGACAAAACCTGAAAAAAACCCAAGCCAGGACCTGCCCTTCTGTCTCTGAATGGATTTTGTGCTCATCTTCACTCTTTTCCTGGTGAGAGAAGCTCAGTCCACAGCACCGAGTTTTTATCAGCCTCAGTTCCTTCTCTTTGTGGGTTTGGGTATGATCAGAGGTGCCTTTTTCATTTATCAGCCTCATTTTCTTCTCCTTGTGGGTTTGGGTATGATCAGAGGTGCCTTTTCCATTTATCAGCCTCATTTCCTTCTCCTTGTGGGTTTGGGTATGATCAGAGGTGCCTTTTTCATTTATCAGCCTCATTTTCTTCTCCTTGTGGGTTTGGGTATGATCAGAGGTGCCTTTTCCATTTATCAGCCTCATTTTCTTCTCCTTGTGGGTTTGGGTATGATCAGAGGTGCCTTTTCCATCCCCAGGTGCTTTTGGGTGTAATAAAAATGGCCAAACCATCCCAAGGATGGAAAACATCCCTCTTGGTGAACACCAGCCTGCAGGGATTTAGGGAATCTGGAAAAGAGGGGTCCAGGCAGGGGGTGGGAGGGTCATCACTGAAATTATCATTGCTGCAAATAAAGACAGCTCATCTTTCTCTGCAGCAGCTGTGAGCAGGTAGCAGGGCACACACATGGAGTGTTCTGGAAATCTCAGAGTGCTCCCAGCACTGGTTCTCCTCTCTCAGGATGCTTTTCCCCACATTCATCCAGGACTCTGACACTACAGATGCTGTGCAAGGAGGTGACCTCTGAGGAAAACCGGGAAGGATGTGCCCAGCATCATTATTCCATGGTTTATTTCTATAAATACTCTATAAATCATTTCTATAAATACTGGTAAATTCTCATTTAAAAACTAGTGGCTTTAAACTAGTTTTTTAAATGTTGCTCTGGAAATGTTGCTCTATAAAATTAATTATCTGGAAATATTGCTCTATAAAATTAATTTATAAAATTTGAGTTCTCTCAGTGCACCCCACGATACTTTTTTTTTTTTCACCTATACGTAAGTATAATTTCTGATGCAAATTTGCAGTAAAATCCTGCACAATCAGTTTCCAATATTTCAGGAAAATGGGATAGTTTGGGGATTTGTGCTGCTGGAAGTTTGTTTGCTGAAGGGCTGGGGGTGAAGTGTGATATTTGCTGCCTCACTCGTATCAAGTTTGGAACCATTTTTTCACTTCTCTCTCCCCCCCAAAAAAAGTTAATGATTTTCTCAAGACCAACACACAGAGACGAATAATTTCTGCACCTTTCTTTTTTTTTTTTTTGATGTCAAGGAGAAATCTGAATGAAAACTCACCGCTGTTCTGCATTTCAGTTTCTAGCAGGCTTTTATGTGAACAAGCAAAAAGTGCTCCTTGTTTTCCATCTCTGTCATTATGGAACATTTATCTGGATCTTCCTGGTAACGGTGTCTAGTGCTTTTGCTGCATAATTGCTGTCAAATTATGCCAGGCCAACATTCAATATTTGACTCCTTAATACTTTTTACTTTTCAGCAGGGCTATCTTCCTGCTGCCTCGCACCCCCAGCTCACTTTGGAATTAACAGGAGAGAAAATGCAAAATCGTTCCACACAAAGATAATTATCATAAAAATCTTTCCTCCCAACCCCAGCCAAACACAGCAGACCCCTTATCACTGCAGGAATTTTGAGTAGGGCACTTGAACTCCTTTGAGATTCGAGTCTGGTAGATTAGCATGTAGATGCCACATAATTGTGTTCCCCTTGGTTTCTCTGAAAGCTATTAGGCACTGATTTATTTTTCTGTTACATTCTTTGTCCTGAGTGTTGCTGATGGAACTTCAGATAGGCACATACAACCACAGATTTGACAAACACGACACAGAGAACAGGCAGCAATTTCGGTGTGACTGGGGCTGCTCTTTTCTTTGCAGCCCCTTCTCCCTGTCACACAGTTCCCTTTGTGAAGGGCAGTATTTTTGTGGAAAAAAAAAAAAGGGGGGGGAAACTTTAATGAGAACGTGCTTTGAAGGGTGACCTTTTTATTTTTTGGTATTTACATGCAGGAAAAAAAAAAAAAAAAAGGAACAGTTGAATGAACCTGGAGCCTACAAAGTGGGTGTGAGATACAGACACAGAATCACACCGGGTCTCAGCTCAGCCCTGAGCTGGTTTAGGTTTCAGTTTTGCAGGGCATGGTCTGGTCCTAAGCCAGGCTCAGGTCCTTCCCCTGCAGGGTGTTTGTTGAGGAGTCTGGTTTGGGATTTGCTGGGAATGCCAGAGGAATGGGGGATGGATTTGGAGCAGTTAGCATGGAATGGTTTGGGAGCTGAAGGATGATTTTATGCCACCCCCTGCCATGGCAGGGACACCTTCCACTGTGCCAGGCTGCCCCAGTGCCCTCCCGCCTGGCCTTGGGTACTTCCAGGGATCCAGGGGCATCCACAGCTGCCCTCCCCCCTGATCTGGTTTTACTCTCTTTACCCTGTCTGAGCATCAAAACAGGATTTACAACCAGTGGCAACATGAAGAACACGTGGCTACAAGGCTTTTAATCGTATTTTTGTCAGCTCTCTAAGCCTCCTTCCAATACAAATTTCTTTGTCCAAACCCAGATACTCTGAAGCACAGGAACTGCTTTTCCTCTCCTCCATCTTTTCCACCTGTGGAAAAGCTGCTGTGTGTGATGTCCTCTTGGATTCTGTGTGATTTGGGGGAGATATGGCAAAGGACCGGGAGAATGAGAAACTAAATCTGTTTTCTAAAATATTCTTGAGGCAATTAAGATATTTCA
>NW_005054449.1:1499903-1507272 GCF_000277835.1 Geospiza fortis
TTTCCCTGCTCTGTAAGCTCACAGAAAGGACAAAAATGTGTCATTGTCAGTGGTAAGAGCAAGGAAGGGGAGGAATTTTATCCAGCTTCAACAAGGTATGGAGGAAATTACTCTCCATGGCGGCTTTTCCAAACCCAGAGAGGATTTCTGCTTCCTACAGGAGAGTTTGGGTGAAATAAGCTGCAATTAATCATGTAAATCTCAAACTGGAGCAGGAAGAATTCCACCTGGATTTGTGGAAGGAATTTTGTTGCGTTGTCTCTGAGGTCAAAAGAAAGGAAAGGGAAAAAAAAATTCTGTTTCCTCCATTCCAAGTGTTTTCAGGTCTGGGGATTTGCCAGGTGGAGCTTGAGGGATGCTGGGAGTTTGGTAGGAGCTTGTTAAGAGATGAGGGGACCTGGGGCTTCCCAGCCTGGAAGATTTCAGTCACTCCTCCAAAAATTCCTTCCTGGTTAAGGCACTGCTGCATTTACAAGAGAGCAAAGAGGGGAAATGTTGGCTCTGAGGCGGAGAAACACCTCACCAGAGAAGTTCCACGTCTCTGGGGTTTGGTGCTACACTTTTTTCTTCTTTTCTCTCATAAAAAGTAGTTTGGATTATTTCGATGGTAGCCTCTCCATTCTGCTGTTATTGGTGTCCCGATTTCCAGGTTTCCCTCCCCAGGGACATGAAACACATGAGATACACATTGGTCCTGCTCTACAAAATGCAATAAAGAGAATTTCTCTGAGGAGCAGAGCAGGGCCTGACCAGCCCCATGGTGAGGCTGCTGCCAGCAATCTCAGAGTGTATAAACCCTCAAAATGAGCAAAATTGGGGATTTTCTTCCCTCGGGTCTTCTTTTTTAGCCAAAATCCCTTTGTTGCCTGGCTGGACTTTATTTCTTTTTGCCCCCCTCTGTTGTGAGCTGAGCAGATGCTGCAGCCCTGTGGGATCATCCTTGTGGGTGTGGGTGGCTCTGGCAGCCCTGGGCAGGGATGCTAAAACCTCTGCCCAACCCCAAAATCAGAGCTCCTTGGTTCTGTAAGAGTCAAGTTGTATATCAAGTTCTATTATTCAGGAAAAAAAAATCAATCAGTACTGAGAGATGTTTCTCCACATCACCCAATGTACAAACCCCAGTATTTTTACTGCAATGACACTTCTGAAGTCCCACCTACATTTAATTCTGCTTCTCTCCAATTACCACAGGGGATATTTTTCATTTGCCAGTCATTCCATCAAATATCGAGGGTGGCTCAGCCCCCTGGCTCAGCCAGGCTGTGCTGGCTGAGTTTTGGTGAGACTTTCTTTTTCAGGGGGGTTTGATTTTCCCCGCGTCGATACTTTCCGTGTAGGTGTGCAGAGGGTGCAGAGGGTTTCCTCTGCCCACATCGCTGCTGCAGCAGCCTCTGGGACCTTGCCTTGCTCAGTTTTAAACTCAGGTTTAAGCAGAGAAAAGGGAGATGTGAGGTGAGTGTCCAGGTGGGAGCACAGAGGTCTCTGTGTGTGACACTGCCCATGGTTTCACTCCTGTCACACTCATAACAAAATTAACTCTGATTTATATAAAACACTGTTCCAGGCCTTAAAGATCAGCCTGTTTGCTCAGTTTTAAACTCAGGTTTAAGCAGAGAAAAGGGAGATGTGAGGTGAGTACCCAGGTGGGAGCACAGAGGTCTCTGTGTGTGACACTGCCTGTGGTTCCACTCCTGTCCCACTCATAACAAAATTAACTCTGATTTATATAAAACACTGTTCCAGGCCTTAAAGCTCAGCCTAAGTGCTTGCAGTTGTGCAAAATTTGGTGTAAACAAGTGCAAAGAGGACACTTTGAAGCAAAGGGGTTGAAGATTTTACCCCAAGAGCATGAGCATGGCCACATCCCACCCCAGGGAATGGGGTGCAGAGCAGGGAATGGATCAGCTCCAGCTCAGCATCACCCTTGGCTGCAGCTCTCAGAATATTCCCACTCCTCCCTCAGAGATAATGCATCACCACAGGCTGCTCCCTCTGGGAGTGCAGCTATCAGAACAAGAGAACCTCAGAGCGTGGAGGAAGAGGGTAGGGGAGGACAGGGAAACGTGGCTCCAGTGACTCACAGGGGGCTGGAAAGCTTCTGTTCCAGGGTGGAGAAACCCAGAGCTATCCCGACTCCCTCACAGAGCTTGTTCTCCTGGAAAATTTACAGCTCTGAGCTGATTGTTTGGCTTGGCACCATGGTCAGGATGCTGCCTTGTAAACTTAATAATAGCTGCCCTCTTTTTAATTTGTTTGACCTTGACTACAGTAATTTATTATGTGCATTAGAACTTTTTCAAAAAAAAAAATAAATAAAGGGAAAAAAATAAAAAAGCAATGAGCACAGCAACAAAGCCTTTGGCTCCCTGCTCTTCCTTCCATGGTGCTCTGGGCTGGGACTCCTCGGGCTGATGGAGCCCTGAGCTCTTGCAGTGGAAAATTGAGAGGAAAACATTAGACAGACAATTTCTTAGAAAGAAGCTTCTCCAGGTTTGTGCAGTGGCAGTTTGCTTTTCTCACTATCTGTGTTTATACGAGCCTGGCTTGTTCCTTTTTCCCTGGCAGCCCCTTCTGAGGAAAACTCGTTCATAATTTCAAACGCCCTCCTTGCAGACAAGCGCAGCACCCCGGAACGAGCCCAGAGTTTTGTGTGTCTCCCAATCCCTGCAGGTCTCTCCATCTCAGCAGAGGCCAAGACACAAAGAAAACAAGATCTCCTGTGGTTGTGTGATCTGATTTTTTTTTTTTCCTCTTAATGCTTAAAGTGAAAGCAGCTGCTGGCACAGCCTCCCTTGGGTTCTCTCCCCTCGCACTTGCAAATTCTCTCTTTGTTTGTTTGTTTGCTGGACTGGGGGAGCTTTGCCTGCTCCCTGGTTGTGTTTCCTGGGGCAGGGCTGACCATGGGCTGCTGTGTGTGTTGCAGAGGAGCCCTCGTTCCGCTGCGAGGACTGTGATGAGCTGTTCCAGTCCAAGCTGGACCTGCGGCGCCACAAGAAGTACGGCTGTGGGGCCGTGGGGGCCCTCTACGAGAGCCTCAGCGACGACATCAAGCAGGAAGGCCTTGGAGATGGACAGGTCTACGAGTGCAAGGACTGTGAGAGGATGTTCCCCAATAAATACAGGTACCCACTGACAGCCAGACCCTCCTCTGGCCTCCCCTCTCCATCCTGGGCAAAGGGGGATGATGGGCGGTGGGGAGGATTGAAGGGATCAACCTTTCCTTCCGCTGTAGAAACCTTTCCTTTCCCCATAAAAACCTTTCCTTCCTTCATAGAAACCTTTTCTTTCCCCATAGAAACATTGCTTCTCCCCATAGAAACCTTTTCTTCCTCCATAAAAACCTTTTCTTCCTCCATAGGAACCTTTCCTCTTTCCGTAGAAGCCTTTCCTTTCCCCATAGAAACCTTCCCTCTTTCCACAAAAACCTTTCCTTTCCCCATAAAAACCTTTCCTTCCTCTGTAGAAACCTTTTCTTCCTCCATAGAAACCTTCCCTCTTTCCATAGAAACCTTTCCCTCTTCCATAGGCTTTAGGAATGTTCTTTTTGAGATAAGCCTTTCTTTCCTCCATAGAAACCTTTCCTTCATAGCATTTCAGAATGTTCTTTCTGGAATAAACCTTCCCTTTCTCCATAGAATTTTAGAATGCTCTTTTTGGGATAAACCTGTAATTTCCACATGGACGCTTTTCCTTTCTCGATAGGCTTTAGGAATGTTCCTTTTGGGATAAACCTGTCATTTCCCAATAGACACCTTTCCTTCCTCCATAGAACTTCAGAATGCTCCTTTTGGGATCAACCTTTCCTTCCTCCATAAGCTTTAGGAATGTTCTTTTTGGGATAAACCTTTCCTTCCTCCATAGCATTTCAGAATGTTCTTTCTGGGATGAACCTTTCCTTCCTCCATAGACTTTAGGAATGTTCTTTTGGGACCAACCTTTCCTTTCTCCCTAGAACCTCCCCTTTCCCTGCAAGGTTTAGGAATGCTCACTTTGGGGCCTCTGTAGCTGTTTGGCTGTTTTATTCCACCTTGATTTCACAGACTTGTGCTTTTCATTGCCCGTTGGTAAAAGCATCCGAGGGTTGTTGGTGGGAAGTTTAAGGGTTTCTTTTCTGAGAGCCTTGAGTGGATCTTTCCACCATCTTCTCTCTTGTTCTGAAGGAAAAAACCACCAATATCAGTTCAGTCAGCATGTGCATGAAGGCTTCTTTTAAATTGAATTCTTGGTCATTTGAGATGAGTGGGTTTAAAGAGGTGTCAATGCCCCAAGAACTCGTGATATGGCCACGAGCTCCTATTTGATCAGGCAGGAACAATTAAAAAACTCTATCCCAATCAAATTTTTAATTTTCTTTGTGTCCACCAAATGTTCCTGTGACAGAAATGTGAAAAGGAAAAAAAAAGAAGATTGGAAGCTGGATAACTCCTGCTCATTCTTTAATTTGCAACAATTATTCAGTTATTATTATGATTATATGGCAACTGTAAATAAGAATTAAACTTCTCTTTAAAAGGGAAAATATTTTAACTCAGGTTTTAACTTAAAATCTGATTTTTTTTGAGCAGAATGCTGTATTAAAGCTGCATTTCATTACTACCACAATCTTGGAGCTCTCTAATTCATTGGCAAAGTGAGACTCGGATAGTTAAATATTAGGAGCCAGCTTTAAAAGTTGAGGGGTTTTTAAAATCAATTTAAGATTGTGTTTATTTGCATCCTAAGCCTTGATAAAAACCTTTATAAAATTCTATAAAAGCAGAGTTCTCTGTGTTTACCAGAGGCTGAAGTTCTCACATACTCATTTCTTTTGCCTTCTTGGGTGGACAAACCCCGTGCACCACAAAATTTCTTATAAAACTGTGAGACCTGGCAATCCCCTGTCAGGCTCTGCCTGAGCACAGCAAAAACCTCGAGGTTAAAGCCCCTGTTTCGCTTCAGCTTAACATTTAAAAACCTGCATTTGTCACTTTGAACTTAATTACATCGATACTTTCAGCTCTTTGATCTGGGTGAGGAAGTGAGGGGGGGAATAAATCTATTTTAAAAGATGCAGAGAAAGGTGAAGGCTGCAGAGCATTCCCTGTATCTGCATGGAAAAGAGCTTGGGAGTTGTAGAAACTGGGATGGATCCTGGGATTCCTGTGTGGGATCCTCTTAGCCCAGTGTGGTTTTTTTTAATCCTCACCTTGTGGCTCTAATTGGGTACTCTCATTAGAAATAAGAAGCTGCAATTTTCTTCTTTTTTTGTTTAACTGACAAGACAAGGAGAACTTCCTTCAAATGTTTTCAATATTATGGATTTCAGTAAAAATTCCAATTTTTTTAATCCATTGCTGTCGGGAGCTCTCTTCTCTCCCTTCCTTCCTTTAAGACAAGACTTCCCTCAAATGTTTTCAATATTATGGATTTAGTAAAAATTCCAATTCTTTTATCCATCGGTATCAGGAACTCTCTCTTCTTTAGCTTCCATCACTCTCTAACTTTTATGTTAACTAGGAATAACTAATTTTTATGTTAATTAGGAAATAACTAACTTTTATGTTAACTAGGAATAAGTAATATTTATGTTAACTAGGAAATAACCTTTGAAATGTGTGTTTTACATCCTATTTGTACCCTCTGTGTATTCCTGGCTCCCTAGGGGTCTGAGCTGGCACTGTGGCCTTGGGGTTTTTGCCTTTTAGACCCAATATTTTGGGAGAAGTAATATAAAGTTGATTTTATTTTTATTTTTATTTTTTGACAAGGGAAAAGAGAGTCAGCAGCATCCTCGTTCAGCCTTTGACATGTTGGTGGATTGGTGGGGTGGGGAGAAAATGTCCACATCAGTGTCTCCCCCATCAATCTGCCAAGTTTAAAGTCGCTAAAAACCAAAAAAAAAACCCTCTCAGAGTGCCTGGATGGTCTTAGAATTTTTCAAAGTTAATACAGATGAAATCAAGGATGCCACTGGGGACCTGAAATTGAGCATTTAGCAGCTGACTAAATAAATAAATGTTTTGCTAATCCCAGTAGGTACTTGCCTCTGAACAGCGTATTAGCTTGTCCATATTTGCTCAAAATAAACTCATAAATCACAATTAACAGGAGCGTATTTTTGGATGTGCATATGAAAATTTTGTGTTACTTTGTGTGTGTTAAAAATCCGGTCATTTTAAGAGCAGCTTTTCTTGAGCAAAATGAATATTGCTGCTTTCAAACCAGTGGGTTGGCAGTTTATGAGGGGCATGCCCATGAATATGAATTATCTGTCTGGGATTAGGGCTGGTGCTCCAAGGGAGGGGTTTTGGGTGTTGAATGACCAAGGCTGACATGATTCCTGGGATCCTGAACTTGCCAAAAATGCCCAGGGAATATCTTCCCTGAAGACTGGCAGGATTTTCCAGTAGTGTTCAGCTTTAATGTTTCTCTAAAAATACAGCCATGCTTTAAAGTTCTGTAGGAATGGTTTAATGTCCATGTGTACAGGTGTCAGGCAGGAGCAAATTCCATGTGAACTGGGTTTTTTTTTTAGAACTCACAGAAAGAGCTGTGTTTGTAACTCCTGTTAACCTGCCCCAAAGAAAGGAAAGGATGCAGATTTCCTTCCCTTGTTTCTCAGGGCTGGCATGAGATGTGCATGATTCCTGGCCTGAAATGTGCAGGATTTATGGCTGAGAAGTGCAGGATTCTCAGCCTGAAATGTGCAGGATTTCTGGCCTGAGAGGTGCAGAATTCCTGGTCTGAGATGTGCAGAATTCCTGGTCTGAGATGTACAGGATTTCTGGCCTGAGATATGCAGGATTCCCACCATAGGACAATCAGGATTCCTGGCCTGGGATGTGCTGGATTTCTGGCCTCAGAGATACAAGATTTAATGTCCGAGAGGTACAGGGTTTAAGGTCTGAATTATGCAGATTTTCTGGCTGAGACATGCAGGATTCCAAGACTGAGATGTGCAGGATTCCTGGCCTGAGAGGTGCAGGATTCCTGGGCAAGGAGATGCAGGATTTAATGTCTGAATGGTGCAGGATTCCCAGCATGAGAGGTGCAGGATTCCTGGGAAGTTAGATGCTGGATTTAATGTCTGAGAGGTGCAGGATTTAAGGTCTGAGAGGTGCAGGATTCCTGGGCAGGGAGATGCTGGATTTAATGTCTGAGAGGTGCAGGATTTAAGGTCTGAGAGATGCAGGATTCCTGGGCAAGGAGATGCAGGATTTAATGTCTGAATGGTGCAGGATTCCCAGCATGAGAGGCGCAGGATTCCTGGGAAGGAAGATGCAGGATTCCTGGCCTGGGATGTGCAGGATTCCCAGCATAAGAGATGCAGGATTCCTGGGCAGGGAGATGCTGGATTTAAGGTCTGAGATGTGCAGGACTCCCAACATGA
>NW_005054449.1:1507403-1509536 GCF_000277835.1 Geospiza fortis
TGCAGGATTTAATGTCTGAGAGGTGCAGGATTCCTGGGCAGGGAGGTGCAGGTTTCCCATGGCACAGGGAGGGCACTGGAGCACCAGGAGCCACCCCTGCCGTGGCCCTGTGCCAGCAGCCACTGGGGATTGCCATCATCCCCCCGGTCTGGAGACGCTGCCAGTTGGCAGAAGGTGAAATTGCTGAGTGAAGTAATCAAAGATGTCTGACATTTAGAAGTGAAACGTGTTTGCACCTTATCATGTTTCTTCCCAACGGTGAGTCCCTGTGTTCTGGGAAGCCGTGGGCCTGCTGCCTATGAAAATGGACACATGAGAGGCTCAGCAGTAGCAAATCTTTTCTTTCCTCAGGGGGATGCCACAAAAAGTGCCCATTTCCCTCCTCAGGGATCTGAGAACCAGAGGAACCAGAGGACACAGCCTTAAGTTCCACCAAGGGAAATATAGCTTGGATATTAGGGAAAAGTTTTTTACAGAAAGGGTGATAAAGTTCTGGAATGGCTGCCCAGGGAGGTGGTGCAGTCACCATCCCTGGGTGTGTTTAACAAAGCCTGGATGTGGCACTGGGTGCCAGGGTTTAGTTGAGGGGCTGGGGCTGGGTTGGACTCGATGATCATGAAGATCTCTCCCAGTCTAGTAATTCTGTGAATTTTATGAGCTGCTCCCTTCCTGCTCTGAGGCACCCAGAAACTGGAAAACCCCCAGGCCCCACAGCTGGTTCTCTGTCAGCCTCTCTGTCACGTGTCTGGGTCTCAGACCTGCCTCAGTGCCTGCTTTGGGTGGTCTGAAGCTCAGCCTGTGTCTCTTTGCCAGCCTGGAGCAGCACATGGTGATCCACACCGAGGAGAGGGAGTACAAGTGTGACCAGTGTCCCAAGGCTTTCAACTGGAAATCCAACCTGATTCGTCACCAAATGTCTCACGACAGTGGGAAACGGTTTGAATGTGAAAACTGTGTAAAGGTACAGTGAGAACATGGTCAGCCTGGGGGATTCACCTGGGGGAGGGTGCTGGGATTTGGGGAAAAGGGTGCAGGGCACAGTGTCCATTGGGGATTCACTGGGATTTGGGGAAAAGGGTGCAGGACACAGTGTCCATTGTGGGAATAACCTGGGGGAGGGCACTGGGATTTGGGGATGCAGGACACAGTGTCCATTGTGGGATTCACCTGGGGGAGGGCACTGGGATTTGGGGATGCAGGACACAATGTCCATTGGGGGAATTCACCTGGGACCATGAACACTCGAGGAAGTGCCACAGACCTGTCCAACCATGAAGAGCACACACTCAAGACTCAGGGAGGTGTCACAGACCTGTCCAACCACGAACACCACACACTTGAGGAGGTGCCACAGACCTATCCATCCATGAGCACTCAAGAAGGTGCATCATGAGCACCTCATGCCAGCAATGAGCACCACATACTCAGGACTCAGGGAGGTGCCACAGACCTGTCCAACCATGAGCACCACACACTTGAGGACATGCACAGACCTATCCAACCATGAGCACCACACAGGGAGATGCCACAGACCTGTCCAACCATGAGCACTCGAAGAGGTGCCACAGACCTGTCCAACCATGAGCACTCGAAGAGGTGCCACAGACCTGTCCAACCATGAGCACTCGAAGAGGTGCCACAGACCTGTCCAACCATGAGCAACCCACACTTGAGGACATGCACAGACCTATCCAACCATGAGCACCACACACTCAGAGAGGTACCACAGCCTGGCAGGGCACGAACAGAGCTCTTTCCTGACCTCTCCTCGCCTGTCCACCCCGCACCCCTCAAACCACGAGCAGCACCGAAAAAAGCCCTAAAAAAAACCAAAAAAAAACCAAAACAAAAAAAACTTTCCACATGCATGCTCTTCTCCTCATGCTTTTCCCCCCTCCTGAAGGCGTTTTTCCCCGCAGGTGTTTACGGACCCCAGCAACCTCCAGCGGCACATCCGCTCGCAGCACGTGGGCGCGCGGGCCCACGCCTGCCCCGACTGCGGCAAGACCTTCGCCACCTCCTCGGGCCTCAAGCAGCACAAGCACATCCACAGCACTGTCAAACCTTTCATATGTAAGTTGTCACGGCCATCACCAGCCTGTAATTGCAGGGATCCTGCAGGGGCCCCCCCCA
>NW_005054449.1:1509739-1522776 GCF_000277835.1 Geospiza fortis
CGTCGTTTTTTTTTTTTTTTTTTGCCTTAATCGCTTTTGAATGTTCCTGTTGGTGACATAAATAAATAGCTGGCACAGCCTGATCGAAATGTTTTACAGGGGTGCCTCAAATCCTGGAGCCGTTGTAAAGAGTTTGGAATAATCACAGAGATGAGAAGGTGTTTTTTTCCAAAAAAGTTTTTTCTTCTTTATTTACTGCCTGTTTCATCTAGATAATGCTGGGAGCCAAATAAACAGCAGATGAACTGTGTCCTCAGTGCTCTCCTTGGTGGGATATTTCCAGAAGGGCATTTTCCCTGGAGAGCCACCCATCTCAGTCCTTGTCATTCCCAGGGCTGTATATTTTTTTTAATTGACACAGCACCCACTGGGTTTGGATAACTGTGCAGGGAGGTGGATGGTGTCACAACAAAGCTCCAGGAACTTTAGGGATCACTTCCTGACACTTCAGAACACGTTGCTCAGGCGCGGGCCGGGATCTGGGTTTGATTCCAGGCTTTGATGTTACGGTAGGGAAGCCACTGAACCCACTCCTGCCTTTTTTCCCCTGTTGGAATAATGGGAACAGCATGGAGAAATATCCTGGGAGACTCATTTCATTAATGTCCCGAGGTAATCAGTGTCCTGAGATAATCAGCTGGGTGTCAGCAGAGGAAGAAGAAACGCTCCTCTCGCTCATTTTGCTGCAATCTTTCACTGGGCACATGAAAGGGATAATTTGACTCCCAGGATTGCTGCAGGGAGATGAGGGATTTCTCCTCATAATCTCCTCACTCTCACCTCATCAGAATTAGGGAGTTGTCAGAGCAAATCAGAGTGTGGAACAACTGCAGAGGGATCCTGCCTGGACAGATGTGTCAGGTTGTTTTGTCCATCAATGTGGAATCCATTAACAGCTTCAAATCCACATTGCAGGATTCACCAGGAAGTTGGTTCTTGTTTTTTCCCTGCTCAGTGGAAGAAAAGGGGTCTAAGTGTGTTTGTGTTTAATTTTTTTACAATATTATATTTGGCTTTCAAAAGACCCCAAACCTGTGACTTTATAACTGCAGGAATCAGGAGGGCAAAAGAGGTCGTTCCACGTGGAATTACTAAATCATTGGATAACTGGAGATTTAAGAGAAAATTTCCAGTTTTCCTTATTCTAGAAGGCTGATGTGAGCTCTCAGATCTCTAGCACTTCTCTTTAGGGAATTTTGTGCAGTATTTATATATCTAACAAAAACTCCTGGGATGAAAAATGGAAGAATTCTGGAATCATAGAATGGTTACAGTTGGGAAAGGCCTCTGAGATCATCAAGTCCAATCCTTACACAGCACTCCTGTGCTCACCACTAAGCCACATTCCTAAGTGCCACATCCACAGGTTTTTCAAGCAATTCCAGGGATGGTGATTACTGATTCTCTTGGAAAAAGAAAAAAAAAAGCAGAGATTGTTGTATTTAAGAGATTATCATGGAAATAAAATTCAGTAGTGCTGGATTTTCATGGAAAAGAAATTCAGTAGTTCTTCTTTTAAGAGCTCTGTTTGGATATTTTTCAAGAAAACCTTTTAAAATGGGGTAAAAAAGCCAAATAAACCTTCTCTTTGCAAGTAGCTGAAATAATACTTACAACAGCCATTAAACTCTGTGTATGCACTAAGAGCAGTTCAGGAGACTTGATCTGAGATTTTAAAATTATTAGCATTGGCTCAATAATAATCCAAATAATCCAAAAATTAGGATTGGCTCAAACATCCAAACTCTTGTGATGACTTTCTTGTCCTGTTTGTGTTTCCCTGCAGCTCTGGGCTGTGTCAGGGCCAAACAATTAAATACTCTGGGGAGAAGACAGTGCAGCCTGGTTTTACAGTGCAGTCAGAAACCAGAGCCTTCAGTGACACTCCTTTGGATTTTGGGGTGCTCATCTGAACTGAAATGTCAAATTCATTGAATTTTATCCGTCTCTGCTTTGAATTTCAATTGGAATTTATTATATTATTGTGTTTTCAGAGCTGCTAGTGAAACACTCTCCCACCAATCATTCAATATTCAAGCACTGAAGTAAATCCTAAAGATTTAGGGGAAAATACAGGGAAAATCATGCTCACATGCACCTATCAGTAAAGCTGTGGGGAGGGAAGGAGCACTGAGCAGTCCCTGAGCTGGAGTGTCAGAACTTGGATTCATGTCCTTGCCTGTCCAAGCCCAAACAACGTCCTTCCCCTGCTTTGTCTCAGTTTCCCTGCTCACAAAAGGGTGATAACAGCATTTCCCCGGGGGAAGGAGTGTGCTAACTCACCACCACATTTATTCCCATGTTGAAAGAGGCACCAGATAATAAAAAGTCACAGGGTTTTGATGTGTAGAAAAGTTTTGGGGTGGGATTTCTGTCTCGCTTTGCCCCATTTCTTCCACAGCAGCAAGTCTGGAGGTGAAAAAGGGGTCATAAAAATCCGTGTTTTGAAAGCTTGGTATTTACAGGTTGTTAGAGAAAATGCTGATGTGGGGCAGGGGTGTTGGACTGATTTAAAGGATTAAAAAAAGAGATCCCAGTCCTGGCAGAAGCCAGGCCTAACTGGCAGGGGATTGAAATTTGAATTTAAGTTGGATATACAGAAGAATTCTTCTCTGTGAGGGTGGCAAGGCCCTGGCACAGGCTGTCCAGAGAAGCTGTGGCTGCCCCTGGATCCCTGGAAATGTCCAAGGCCAGGTTGGACAGGGTTTTGAGCAATCTGGGATAGTGGAAGGTGTCCTTGCCCATGGCAGGGGATGGGATGAGATGGGCTTTATTCCCCTCCCAACCAAACCATTCTGTGATTCCATGATAATCTTCCCTGAAAATTCCCCCAGACTTTGAGCAGAGCTAGCACATCCCCTCAGATTTCTGTGGGTTGAGAGATTCTCCAGGATGGGTTTCATCCAAAGGGAAAGGCGGTGATGTTCCACTGCTCTTTGGGGTTGGGAGATCCCAGGGATGGAGCAGACAGGGTGGTGCGGGGGCGGGCTGGTGAATCCCATGGCGAATCGCAGCCTAATTTTCCTGTTAATTTCATATGGCTTTTGTTGTTGGTTCCTGTTGACGCTTTAGGTGAGGTCTGTCACAAATCCTACACGCAGTTCTCCAACCTGTGCCGCCACAAGCGGATGCACGCGGACTGCCGCACCCAGATCAAGTGCAAGGACTGCGGGCAGATGTTCAGCACTACCTCCTCCCTCAACAAGCACCGGCGCTTCTGCGAGGGCAAGAACCATTACAGCCCCGCCGGCATCTTCGCCCCCGGCCTCCCCCTCACGCCCACCTCCATCATGGACAAATCCAAGCCCTCTCCCAACCTCAACCACGCCAGCCTGGGCTTTAATGAGTATTTCCCATCCCGCCCGCACCCCGGCGGGCTCCCGTTCTCGCCAGCACCTCCAGCATTCCCTGCCCTCACCCCGGGATTCCCGGGGATTTTTCCACCTTCTCTGTACCCCAGGCCCCCCTTGTTACCGCCCACACAGCTGCTCAAAAGTCCCCTCAACCACACTCCGGATGCCAAGCTCCCCAGCCCCCTCGGGAACCCGGCGTTGCCCCTGATCTCCGCAGTGAGCAACAGCAACCAGGCTCCTTCAGGGGAGGAGAAATGTGAAAGCAGCCTGGAAAACTCCTACCTGGAGAAGCTAAAAGCCAGGAACAGTGACATGTCCGATGGCAGTGACTTTGAGGACGTCAATACAACCACGGGCACGGATCTGGACACCACGACCGGCACGGGCTCTGACCTGGACAGTGACGCGGAGAGTGACAGGGACAAAACAAAAGACAAGAGCAAACAAATGGAGACCAAGCCAGATTTTGTCAGCAGCTCGGTGTCTGCCAGCTCCACCAACACCACGAGCGAGATCCCTCTCTTCTATTCTCAGCATTCCTTCTTTCCTCCCCCCGAGGAGCACCTGCTGCCCACCACAGGCGCTGCCAATGACTCCATTAAAGCTATTGCCTCCATCGCAGAGAAGTATTTTGGGCCTGGCTTTATGGGCATGCAGGAGAAAAAGATGGGTTCGCTCCCGTATCATTCCATGTTCCCCTTCCAGTTCCTCCCCAATTTCCCCCACTCCCTCTACCCTTTCACGGAGCGGAGCCTCAATCACAACTTGCTGGTCAAGGCAGAACCAAAGTCACCCAGGGACCTCCACAAAGTCGGTGGCACCAGCTCAGAGTCCCCCTTCGATCTCACCACGAAGCCAAAAGAGATTAAGCCAATCCTGCCGCCCCCCAAGGTCCTCCCAGCCCCGTCCTCAGGGGAGGAGCAGCCACTGGATCTGAGCATTGGCAACCGCATCCGAGCCAGCCAGAACGGAGGGAGAGAGCCACGGAAAAACCACATTTATGGGGAGAGGAAGCTGATGGCAAGTGAGGTCTTACCTAAGATTTCCCAGTCCCAGCTGCCTCAGCAGCCTTCCCTGCACTACGCTAAGCCATCGCCCTTTTTCATGGACCCCATCTACAGGTATTAACATACCCTGCCTTAAGCCCTTCCCTAACCAGCTCCTTTTCCAGCTGACACCACACCCTGAGGCAGGGGAGGATGCAGGTTGGTTGGGAAGAACAGTTGAGCATCTCCTGTTGTTGTTTGTACTTCTCGACACACTGAATTTCCTGAATGGAAAGGCCTGAGTAATTGCAAGGAGCCCTCATAATCAGTGTGTAAAGAGCACATCCTTATTTTGATAAAGAAGAAGCTTGACCTATTTAAGGACTCTCCCATGAGCCATCGCTAAGATGGCACTTCTGCTGGAGAAATTCCAGAGGTTTGATTCGATAAGAATGCAGAGTTCAGAATGCCTTGGAGCCCTGGGCTCTCATGGCTTGGGAATGAGTCAGGAGCCCTGGGAGCCTGGAAATGCAGCTCTCCCACTGACTGACTCGAGGGCCTTTTGTGAGCCACTTCACCTTTCTTTCTCCCTCCCTGCCTTTTCCTTTCTAATGCCATTTCTTGGGTTTTTTTCTGTTCGGAGGAGCTGCTGGTGCAGACCCAACCTGCCGAAACATGTTACTCTTGGAGTAACAAGTACTGTGTAAACACATGGTAGCGTGTTACTACCCAGATCTCTCCCAGATAGATTTCTCACAGATTTATCTTTCTTGGGAGATAACAAGGCCTTTCTGGTGTCACTTGAACAGATGGTTCTGAGGAGGGCCTGATGCGTTACATCAGAATGAGCTGAACATGGAAGGCGTGTGTAGAGCAGGCTGGGTGAAGTTATCCAAATGTCAGCTCAACTTCCAGAAGGAATCAGTTCAGGAGGAAGCAAAAAGGGAAGACTTTGGCCTCTTGTTGCTTGAGAGCTTTTTATAAAACCTGTTCTCAAAGGAAACTATTATAACTTTGTGGTGAGGGTAACAGTAAATTTGTGTGTTACCCATCCAGGCATTGCCTTTGGATAAGATGGACATGGCATGTTTAATTTTAGCAAAGTCCAGTGAAAAGGCATGTCCTGAACCAGTTTGATTTAGACATTAACACATCTAAATTAGCCATTACCATGTCTAAATGCTCCACAGCATCCATCTGGATACGTGTGCTTGTCCTGCAGCACTCCTGGATTCAGTTCATGGAGGTGAATGCTTTGTCCTTGCACTCCTTGTGTTGAATGCCTGGTGATCCTTGCTGTGCCCAGCCTGCTGGAAGGCTACTGGCTATTCTCCTGCAGGATCTGCCTCACCTCTGGCACTGGAAATCCTCAGAGCCACCGTGGTGTGACGGCAAGATGGGCACTCAGAGGGCTGTGAGCACCACGACAGCCCAGACATCACCGCCGGGCTGATAACTGTGGGAAAAAGTGATGTCAGTGTCTGGCCAGGCCAAGGAGCTGTCGGCTGGGATGAGGATTAGTGAGCCCTCACTGCTGGCTAAATGAGTGACTCTGGCTCTGCCAGCTCATGGGGGTGATGTGCCCACACCGTGCCATCTGGGATGGGGACACCTCCCAGCTCAGGAGGTGCCGTGTCCTGCCTGGCACCCACCGTGGCCTTCTCCTCCTGGAGAAATCAGGCATGGTGTGAACAGCGTTCGTAAAAAGTACTCCGGGGGGAGGGGAAAAAACAAATCAATAAATAGGATGGAAAGGCAAAAGAATCCTTGTAGGGTCCTGCCACCTCTGGTCAACGGCTTGGAAAAGCCGCTGCCAATTAAAACAGCGGCCTCGGGAAAACCGTAAAGGCCCAGAAGACAGATGGAAGTGAAGGATGGGGGCATCGTTTGTTGCATTCCATGGGATGCACATAGTTTTAGTCATGTGTTAAAATAGAAAGTCAGCGGTGGCGTTGCTTGCGAATCAGACTTCTGATGTAATGAGCGAAACAGCCCAGCTTCCAAGTCCCAGCTTGAAAAATATGGAAATATTTTGTTTCTAAACTTCCCTTTATCAGACTCTCTCACATCATTTGGCTCCTTCGTTTTTTTTTCTCCCAAAGGCCACTTAAATCCTTGACATTTTCTCCTGGTGATATAATTTAATGCGGCCAGACAGTCTGAAATGGGGCAGTTTTTAGCTCAGCCCGTGGGGTGACGTTCTCAGGCACTGGGCTGAAACCATCGGCTTAATCCTCCAGGCGCTGCGGAATTCGGCTCTGACGGGGACGTTTGGACCTTGTGTTTCCATTCCTGGGGCTGGGAGATGGCAGAGCTGGGGAAATGCTGTCAATTCACCAGGTTTTACGCACACGGAGCAGGCAGGGCTCTCCCCAGATGGCTCTGCTGGGATCAGGGATGTTCCTTTATGCAGAGCAAAGCTGGGCTGGTCAGAGGGGCTCAGGGGGCAAATTTTTACTTATTCTTTGGTTTTTCTGGCAACTCAGACCCATAAAAGCACGTACCTTCCAAAGCCCCCTAATTCTGGCTGTGTTTCCAATCCAGCTCCTCTCTTTTCCCTCTACCCAAGAAGAATTAAATGCAGATTAAGCACAGTTCGCTGACTGCACTCGGCAGGGCTCTTCTTTAAACTCTTTGGTAATTTGATCCACACACCAATCAGCTGAAATGCAGCAAAAATAATTTACTCTCAATTTATGCTAGACTAATGTAGTTAAAATCACTCTTACTCTTGGATTTCTGCTGGTTTAGCTGGATGGACTCAATTCCAACCGTTTAAAGATGCAGCTGTGTTTGTTGGAGTTACTTCCTCAACACTTTTTTTCCCTTAGAGAACATCTCAGTTTGTCTTTTTTGTGATTCCACACCTCCATTTCCCTGCAAGTAGAATATTTTGTGGAAGCAAAGCCAATATTTTCAAAAATGGGAGCCTCACTTTAGGGTCATTTCTGCATCTCAGATGCTTAAACACAAAATATTTGAGTGGGCCAAGGTGATATCAGAAGAACTCAGGTTTCTGAGCCACTTCAGAATGCTCCCACCAGTCCCTCACTTTTTAAATCGTTGTTCACACGGGCTTGCCAAAGAAACTCAATGCAAATTATGTCTCAGCTGCGAGGGAGGAAACAAATATGAAACACCTAATGATTTCAGCACGCTTGGGGCTGCAGAGTCTGGCCCAGTGTTAACTCTTCAGATAAATGCAAACTCTCAAAGACAATTTTTTATTTTTTTCCATGCGGGGGCTGCCTGCTGTGGACCCTAGAGCTTCTCCTGCTCAGACAGTTTTGCTCTAAATGCAAGGTTTTCCATGACCTTTCACAACAGCAGAGGTTTACAAACCACTGCAGCAGAGCAGGAGCAAAATGTTTTCTTAGTCATCAGCCTGAAGGCTAAAAAAATTACTGCCCAAAGGAGAGGATTGGTGTTCATGTTGTCTCCAGAGCTTTCTGTGGCGCAATTGTGCATCAGAATCGGTAGTGTCCAGGAGAAGGGGGTGGAAGACATTTGTGTGAGTAAGAGAATAACCCTGTGTGTAATTTCAGCCCAGCGTGGCTGTGTGGGGCTGCCTGTGGGGTATGTAACCCTCTGTGTTGTTGTCCAGCAGGGTGGAGAAGCGGAAGGTGACAGACCCCGTGGGTGCCCTCAAGGAGAAGTACCTGCGACCCTCCCCGCTGCTTTTTCACCCCCAGGTAAAAGCAGTGACGCTGCTGATGGAATGCTGGGGTGGAGCTGCTACACACTGGGATCACTGGGATCACTGGGATCAGGCTCCTCCTCATCCTAGGGCCTGGCTGGAAACTCCACTGTTCCCCACTAGCTCCTTACAGACACATTTAATTCCCAGTTTGAGGATGATGGCAGCTGTACCAGAAAAACAGGGATGAGGTCTGGGCAGCTCATAGGCTCTGCCAAACTCCACAGCCCACAATGCCTGTGTGGTTTTTTTTCCTTTGGGAGCACCTGGGGGTGTCATTTGCAGTGGTACAAGGTGGAGAAGGACTGCCCAGCCCCAAGGCAGCAGCATTTTCCACCTTCCTGAATTTTCCACATCATGAGGAGAGTGTGGCGGCGCCAGGCAGTGGGTTCAGCTGTGCGTGTCCCTCCTGCTATGCCCAGGCTGGGATCCCAGCTCCCTGCTCCTCATTGTGCTCTCCTTTATATTCACAAGCATTGTTCTCCCCCGATAATGTTTCCCACCTTAGATAAATAACCTGCAGGTTTGTGAAATCTGGGTCCTGGTTGCTTTCACAGCTAAACTTAGTTCCCGCATTGTTTCGCACCAGCCTCAGAGTTTGGTTAATAACTTCCCCCGATTTTTCCTTCATCCAGGCTGGATAATGGTGACAGGCTGGCCAGGAACATCCTGTGTTTGTGTGGCTTAGAATAGTGGGGATATCTGCCTGTAAAGAATCTGATAGCAGGGAGGAGCCAGCGTGGCAAAGCAACCCAAGGAGACGATGAGAAACATTCAGACCCCAAGCAGGAGCAAGCTCTGGGTGGAAGGTTGTTAGCATTGTTCCTGAAACCCTGACCACGTCCTCTTCCCGTGGCAGTGAAAAGATCTGCAAGGTCTGGTTATCTCTAGCAGCTTATCACACAGAATAGCCTCAAATTCGCAATCACTCCAGCCCAAAGCTTCCTGATAACTGATTTTTAATAATGATTTTTAATAAGGCGGGCGCTGTGCTCAGATCACTCGATCTGGAGAGGCGCCGTTCCCATGCTGCAGTCAATCAGGTATTTCAGACACAGCAAAGGAACATGAGGCATTTGTTCCAGACTATGGGAGATTTGTAGCACCAGATCCCCTTCCAGTATTATCACAGAATCTCCAGTATTGATATCCTGAGCTGGAAGGACCATCCAGTCCAACCTATGCCCTGCACAGGACACCCCAACAATCCCACCCTGTGTCTGACAGCTCTGGCAGCCTTGAGGCTGTGACCATTCCCTGGATCCAGCATTGCTAAGAATTCTGGATCCTGGATCTTTTCCTAAGAAATCACATTTTCAGGGTTCCTGCTTCTGCTTTCTTCATTAGGACCAACGTTCCTGTGCCTGGTCAGTCAGAGTCACGTTCTACCCAGGCTTTTCTCACTCCAAACATGAATCTGGTCTCAGCCTTTTCCTCTGTGACTAATCCCCAGCTCTCTCAGAGTGCCCTCGCCGGGATGTGATGATGCCAGAAGATGTGATAAAAGCATTCAGGAGATGTTTCCTCTCTCAAAATGAATTTCAGGCAGCTCTTATTTCTTAGCCAGTCGTTGGCAGAAGTTCCTTTGCTCCCTGGGAGTTTACCTACATTGTCTATTCCAAATGAAACTCTGGACAACATAAATAACCAGTGTAACTTTTTGATAACTTAATGAAAAGCCTTTCCTCACCTGTTAAGTTTCTTTTCTTCCCCCTTTCTGTTTTATTATAACCAGGCACTTGTTCCCTAAATAGCAAAGTGCCTTTGCCACTGGAGAGGCCGTGGCCAGTGTTTAGAATTTTAAAACCAGCCTACGGCTCTCAAGCCAGCAAATATCTCTGACTAAGTGCCTAAAGAACAGGGCACAACAAAGGAGAGCTCCAGGTACCTGGGAGAAGGGCTGAGAGCTCAGCTCTGAAAGGTCCGGAGAGCTTTTTAACGTGATGGTTTTGTTGCATGACTGGCAGCTGGGGCAGAGCTGGTGCTGTAAATGATCAAGTAACCTTTTCAAGTGGCTGGTGCTAAGTATTACTTACTATTTATCATGGGCTGGGAGCCTCCAGCTAAGGGGCTGTGGATCTATTATCGAGAAATGGGGGTTACTACTCCTCTTTTTTTACAGCTTATGAATGCTTGTCAGCCCTCACAATGTCTTCGGGGGTGATTAAGACAACTTTTTTTTTTCATAGCCATATATTTTTAAACAATATCTTGGCTCTCTTCCCCCCTCTGCCCCCCCTCCAATCCTTTTAAAGCCCAGTTTAATAAAGTGTAAACGTGCAAAAGGTCAGCCCTTCCTGTACAATCGAGCATCTCGGGGTGATGTATGGCTTCCTACTGCCTTCCGCTCCTCGCTGCCGCCCCGGCTGCCTCCGCCTGTCCCACTGATGTCAGCGCAGCCAGGAGGCAGCTTTATTGCTGCCTTGTTTGTTTTAGCCCTCTCTTCTGCCCCTGGTATCTCCAAAGTGCTCTCAGGA
Source organism: Geospiza fortis (assembly GCF_000277835.1). NCBI lineage: Eukaryota > Metazoa > Chordata > Aves > Passeriformes > Thraupidae > Geospiza > Geospiza fortis. The sequence continues at coordinate 1,520,253 of NW_005054449.1, forward strand.
GTGCACGAAGCTGGACGTCGGAGGGGTCGGCGTCATCCTCTGAGCCGCGCTGCTCTCTCGGACTTGGATTTCCTGTCGCTCTGTAATGAAAGTAAAAGTGCTGTTCTTCAGGCAGGATTTTTATGCAGATTCATTTTTTTCTTTTTTGCACATGGCCCAGCTTCATTCTTTCCTTTTCTGCTTTATCCTTCTCCTGTATCTCCAGGGTTTTTCTTTTCTCCCTCTTGCTGGTGAGGTGTTTAATCTCATGTCTGTGAGAACAAGGCCAAGTCACACAAACTAAATCTGATCAAGCATCCAGGGACATTCTGCTTGGTGTCCGAGCTCCAGGCCTGCATGCCAGCTGCTCCCACCCCAAAGGGATGTGTAGGTGTTGCCCCTCCTGCCCGTAACTCACCCAGCCACCGCTCACATCCAGGGGTTTGGCTGGAGCTCCCTTTCACTCCAGGAAACCCAGCGACCTCTCACCCATCCTTCCATCACCTTTAGGAGCTGCTGAATGTTTTCTACCCATAATTAAAGTGTTGGCCTCTTCACCAGCAAACTCCCTGTGGATCCACTCCATCCTGAGCCTGATCCCAACTCCTCCTCTTCCCAGCTGCTCCCTCTTCACCCCTTCCACCTCTCCTCTCTCAGCTCCCTGAGCAGCCATCACACATCCCTCCCACTCCACTCTGGCCAGGATTCTTCTGCTTTGGGCCCAAAATTTGCCTGTTCCCCCTCTCCTGGGTTTGTGTCCCTGCCTGCCCACCCACTCCTCACTGCCCTGTCCTTCTGAGCCCACAGGATGCTGTAGGAGATGTCAGACCTCCCAAGACTTTGGGTTGGACTTGGGTACTGAGGCATCTGACCATCGTGTTTAGTTTCAGAGTTTTCCCAGTAAAAATTTCCGTGGAATTCCTGATAAAAAATGGATGTCTTAGGTGTATTCTGAAATAATTTTTGAAAGTGAGCACATGCACACTGCAGAAAGTGAACAAGTGCTCATTTCTGGGACCTGGCTTTGCCAGTTGTGCCTTTCCTGCTTTCTCCATGACCAATACACTACTCCAGTCATTCCTGGCTGGATCCAGTGGCTCCATTTCCCACTGTGCCTCCAACTCCAAGACACCCAACACCAGCAGGAGGCTTTGCCCAACCAAAACCGGTGTTTTGTGCATCAGACCTTGCCCTTCCTGGGGATTCCTCTGACAGGAGCTATCTCCTTGTCCTTGCAGATGTCGGCCATCGAGACGATGACAGAGAAACTGGAGAGCTTTGCAGCCATGAAGGCCGACTCTGGCTCATCCCTGCAGCCCCTTCCCCATCACCCCTTCAACTTCCGATCGCCGCCGCCCACGCTCTCCGACCCCATCCTGCGCAAGGGCAAGGAGCGCTACACCTGCAGGTGAGCCGGGCATCCCACAGCATCCACACTGACCCCCAGGGCATGGAGACATCCCAGGGATGTGGGAATACCCCAGGATGTGCCAGCCCAGCTGCACTGGGCACCAGCAGGGAGCGGAGCAGCTCCACGCCGACATCTCCGCCAGGAGGGAAAACAAGGAGCGGCGGAATTAGAGCAGAGCTGGGATGACTAATTCCCTCTGAAATAGCTTGTTTTGTCTGGTAGGAAATCAGCATCTTCTGTTTGCTTTGTAATTTTTAATAACCTTGGGAGCAGATCTGGAGATTCTCAAGCAAACCCAGCTCCCCAGGCCAAGTCTCTGGTGTGCAGCGGCGAGCGCCGCCGTTCCCAATGCCAGTCCCGGCTACAGCCAACCGCAGCTATGGAAAAATGATTGAATTTTAAAAAATGGCGTGCAGGAAACAAATTTTCAAACTGTTCTACCCACAGAACTCGTCACGTACCCATCCAGCTCCAAATTGGAGCAGATCAAGGGTATTTAATAATAAACCTCTGTCTGCTCTCACAGTTTTACCTCGAAGTCCTCATGGTGGCTCCTGCTGAGGGGACTTTTTTGGGTGCAAAAAGTGGGTACAGACTTTGGTTGATGTGTCTCTTATGTTTAACTTTGCCCCAAGAGCTGCAGGCTCAGATTTCAGTTGATTATTTAGAAATTTGAGGTTTCTATTTCCAAAAGGGACTAAACTTAAATTTTAGATGCACACTCACAAGTTAACATTTGGATTTTCATTGCTGGGGAACACTCACATTAACTGTTCATCTTCAGGACAGTTGAAGGTCTCTGAAATAAGGAAAGTCTGTCATGGCTTCCTCCTACAATAGGAGTTGTTACTTCCCGATTAGTGTTTTTATTTATACCTTTTTGATTTTACTGTGAGCTGGATTGATGGGGGAGCACAATTCCTTCCTTTATTAATTTCCTACAGCTGCATTTCCTTTCTCTAAGCAGCTGTCAGCCTCCTAACCCATAGTGCTGCAGCCTTTATCCAGAGAAAATTCTGTGAATTCCAAGGATGAAAGAGCAGATTCTGTTTGATGAGCACATCAACAGGGCTATAAAGGAGATGCAGAAACATCTCAAGTGCCAATCTGCCCAGGCAGTGATTAAACCCTCTG
>NW_005054449.1:1522790-1523845 GCF_000277835.1 Geospiza fortis
CAGGAATGCTGTAGTTAAACCCTGTCCTCAAGTGCCTTGTCCACACTTCCTTTGAACACTTCCAGGGATAGTGATTCCACCACCTCCCTGGGTATCCCATTCCAACCGTCTGACAAGCCTTTCTGTGAAAAAAAATTCCCAAGTATCCAATCTAAACCTCCTCTGGTGCAACATGGGGCTGTTTCCTATTGTCCTGTCCCCCATTCCGTGGGAGCAGACCCTGACCCCACCTGGCTGCACCCTCCTCTCAGGGAGTGGTTGGAGTCAGAATGTTCTTCCTGAGCTTCCTTTGTATCCCATTCCAACCGTCTGACAAGCCTTTCTGTGAAAAAAAATTCCCAAGTATCCAATCTAAACCTCCTCTGGTGCAACATGGGGCTGTTTCCTATTGTCCTGTCCCCCATTCCGTGGGAGCAGACCCTGACCCCACCTGGCTGCACCCTCCTCTCAGGGAGTGGTTGGAGTCAGAATGTTCTTCCTGAGCTTCCTTTTCTCCACGCTGAGCCCTCCCAGCTCCCTCAGCTGCTCCTGGTGCTCTGCAATCCTGTGACCCTGGGGTGGGAGATCTGTCCTCCCCATCAGGGATGAGCTCATGATGTGAGCGCATCATTTTGGGATTTTGGGAGCGCTGTCAGAATGAGGGGTGCAGGTGGTGCTGTGGCATCTTCCACAGTTCTATTTCCCCAAAATATCCAGTCTTATTTGCAAGGCCATCCTTTAAAACTTGTCTCTAGCTCCATTTCTCTCTCAGCAATGTCTGTCCCATCCCATGGCGTTTCCAAATCAGCATTTCTTATCTCAAGGTTGCACACAGATGTGAGCCTTTTGTCAGGCTTGCAGAATTCCCTACAAATCCATTTCCCACAGCATCCATGGGCTCTCCTGATGGTTTCCTTTGGTCCTCCTGGTGGTTTCCTTTGGTTCTCTGTGACCGTGTTCACAGGGGTTCTTAGATGAGGGAAGAGATGAGTATCTGACTCCATGTTTCAGAAGGCTTGATTTTATTATTTTATGATATATATTACATTAAAACTATGCTAAAAGAATAGAAGAAA
>NW_005054449.1:1523875-1535312 GCF_000277835.1 Geospiza fortis
GCAAGGAATAGAAAGGAATGATAATAAAATCTTGTGACTGACCAGAGAGTCCGAGCCAGCTGGACTGTGATTGGCCATTAATTAGAAACAACCACATGAGACCAATCACAGATGCACCTGTTGCATTCCACAGCAGCAGATAATCATTGTTTACATTTTGTTCCTGAGGCCTCTCAGCTTCTCAGGAGGAAAAATCCTAAGGAAAGGATTTTCCATAAAAAGATGTCTGCATCGGACAGTTCTCCTGATGGTTTCCTTTGGTTCTCCTGATGGTTTCCTTTGGCTCTCCCTCTCCAGGTACTGTGGCAAGATCTTCCCACGCTCAGCCAACCTGACGAGGCACCTGCGGACACACACTGGGGAGCAGCCTTACAGGTGATGTTGTCCCCCATAAAAAAAAAACCCTTTCCCAAGTACTCCTCACTCACCACTCTGGTATTTTTCCCCCCCTCCTCTACAAAGCTGTGCCAGCAGAATACCACAGGCCTGGAGCATTACACAGAGTGATTCATAGGGTTGTATATTATGTGTACCAGCCAAAAATAATCAGGCTTGGCAGCTCGAAGATAGACACTTAACTTATATTTAGATGTATGCTGGCAAATGAGGGCTCTGATTTGCAGTGTTGTTTCACACTCACGTTAACCATTCATCTCAAGGACAGCTGAAGGTGCTGAATGGCTCTGAAATTCAGGCTGGTTTGAAGGGTTTGCCAGGACCTTCATTGCTGGGGCTAGCTGGGTTTTTGGTGTTTTTTTTTTTCTTTTTATAATGCACATCAGAGGTGCCTGGAGTAGGGGATCAAAGAAACAAAGGCTTGGGTTTGATTCCTGATGGTCACTGATTAAATTTTTTTGATTTTTTTTTTTTTTTGGAGGGCTATGAAGTCACTCAAACTTCTACTTAAGAAGTCTAATTATGTATAAAGTAGGAATTAATAGCACATGAGCAGCGTGCTATTAATTCCTACTTTATACATAATATAAAGAGAAAATGCAACATGCAAAAACGTATCGATTTACCTGCTTAAAACTGAATTTTGGTAGTTTCTGAGCTTAAATCATGGGGTTTAAAAGCAGAGCTGGGAGGGGGGGGATTCACACAGAGTCTCACATGTTTGTGAGCGATTAAGGTGGAAGGTTGAGCTGTTTTCTGTTAGCTGGGGACAAGATGATGTGATTTTGATGCTTCAGTGTGCTCAAGGACAGTGTCCCAGCCCAGTGGATTCTGCGGCTCCTGCCCAAGTCAGGGCTTTAAATCTGAATAAAACTCACAAGAAAATAGATGTAATATGTTTGCCTAGGTATATAAATAACTATTTCTCATGGAAATCTTTCCCCCCAGCATTTTCTCCCAGCGAGTGTCAAGCAGTTTTAAAAAAATTGGGGGAAAAAATGCCTTTTTTGTTAGAATGAAGTCCAGAAATGTGCAAACCTGAAGGAATGATGAATTGAGAGCTTGCTGCAAATCAAGCCTTGTGTTTGCCACGATGTGAGGGAGTGTTTTGCAGGTTGTCAAACAATGGTAACAATTCCATTTCGTTTTGGGTAGCTGATATTGCAGCGTTTCATACACAGCCATAAGTTCACAACAAAGCAAATGGAGCAGTTATTAAATAAAGAGAAACAAATATTTATGAGCAGCAAAAGGCCATGTGGTCAAATACATCACATCTTTATGCTCAGTTTAACCTAAGAATTGACTCTCCCACATTGTAATCCCCGCTACGCTGAGAATCACGTTTATTTTCCATCCAGCATTTTTAGTGTAGACATTAGGTAAATTAAAAATACACCACCACCACCCCCCAAAGCAGACATATATTTTGGATTATACCCCTGCTGTGATGTTTGGCGTTGTGTTATTTGATATGCCTGTGTGTTCCCTGTCCACTGCAACTCTCGCTCCTGATTATTCCGAGATCCTCAGTTCAGTTTTCTTCCAAAAAAGGAGACTTGCAACTTAACAAAGGTTAGGAAAATAAAGATTTATTTGATCTGGTCTTCTCCCAGAAAATAGCCTGTGTGGGTTTTTTAGAGGTCTGACTCCTGGACAATGTTGCATTCTAACAGCACTCCAGAGAGCCGGGGCAGCGTTCACAGACGAGCTTTAATTATCATTGATTTGCTTTTCCTCTCAGAGAATTGAGATTTGCAGCTTTGGCAGCCAGACTTGTTTTGAGAGCTTGGTTTTTAAGGGCTGACTTCAGGCAGGTACAAGGAGGTTGCTGATTTCTCGACGTTTTACTGTTGTCTCCTTTGCAGCTTTGGTTTTGATTGTTTAATATTTTTTTTTTACCCTATATAAAAATATTTTTATATACAATAATTTAAGTATTCATCCAAATATTAATTATGATGTTCTTAAAGACAACAGGCTAGGAAATAAGGTGGTTTGGGTTTGATCCCTGATGGTCACTGATTAAATTTTTTGGAGTTTTTTTGGGGGGGCTATGAAGTCACTCAAACTTCTACTTAAGTGTAATTATGTATAAAGTAGAAATTAATAGCACATGAGCAATAATGAGGCAAATTCTTTTTATAAAGAGAAAATGCAACATGTTTTCTGAAGAGTGAGAAATACCTGGTGATGCACTTCCTAAAAATCAAATTATTTGAAAACACTCCAACCCCCGTGCCCTACAGTGAAATTCCACATGTTTCTTTCCACTCTTTTTATTTTTCTGCACCAAACCTGAAATTCTGGACTATGTATTTCAGAATTCAGAATAAAAAAGCCCTTGGAGGCTTTGTGTCCTATTATCTGCATTAAGCTGGAACTCAGAGCCACACTGACATCTACCATGTCATTTAAATTGCACACAGTTCAATAAATATTGAAGATATTTCTCATTTTCTGGTATTCAAAACGCAGCCTGAGCCCACCCTGCTAAAAATGCACTTGAGGCTGAGGAGTCACTCAGAGGGAGAGTTGCTCTCCATGTGATTTTTTGGTTTTTTCCTGCAATTCTGCCTCTCCAGCTCACACTGATCACTGCAAAACTTCACGAGAGGGACTCACCCTGGGAACCCACGTTCCCAGGGTTTGCTTTGTCCCAGGTAGCCGAGCTCCTGCAGCTCCCAGGATTTCCTGTCCGAGCTCCACAGCCCCAGCCCTGTCCCTCCCTCCCGCTTTGGATGTTTTCAGCCCTTTCAGCTGATAAGGGAGAGGCTTTGTCGGGCTGTTTGCAGAGCAAACACCGCTGCCTCGGAGTTTTATTCTCCTCCTCCCTCGCTGTTCACCCCTTTCCCTGAATTTCAACTGGTTCCTCTGCCTGGGCCATTTATTTAGATCAAAACCAGCAGAGCTCCCAGCACTGACCCCTCTGGGACCACAAATAACGCCGGACATCTCCCTCATCCCTTTGCATTCCCTGCTCCTTCCCAGTGCCCCTGTGGTTCCTATTTTTTGAACAGGCTCTTTATCCCTCCCCATTCCTAACCCTGCATCCACATAGCTCATGGTTAGGGCCAGGACCTGTCACAGGGAACTTTTCAAAGGCTTCCTGAACATCTAAATAAATGGATGTGGAGGAGGCCAGGTCGTTCCTTGCCTTGATTTGCTTTTAAATGTCTGGAGTTGCTCCTGGCAGGGACAGCCAGGCTGGGAACATGGGTTATCCTGGTGCCCATTGTGCCAGGTATTCCCTGTGCCAGGCACTGGGACTCACAAAAAAAGGGTTTTTCAGGAGCTTCTGAGGACAGGCAGGGAGAGAAAACCCCTGGCATCATCAAGGATGAGAAGGGAGCTCGTTGTCTGAGCTGGATAAAACCACTCATGAAAAATCTCATGGAAATATCAGGAATATTGGGATATTGGCAGGTTTGGCTATTGCATTTTGCTGGAGTGCTGGACAGGAATCTGAGAGCAAATTCCTTGGTGCTGGAAATCCGTGTTTAACTCTCTGTACAGATTGTTCTTGATAAATCTCCGTGTGATTGTTCTTGCTGATGTTCAAATAACTTCTTGTTTTCTAGAGTTATTTGGGGGGGGTTTAAAAAAAAAAAAGGGAAAACTAAATACTTTAAGAGTCTGGAAATGCTGTGGTTTAAAAATTTTGCTCTCTGCCTAGCTTAATCCTAATAAAGGGCCATTATTTGAAATATCTTTATTCTTATTGGAGATTTAGCAGTAGGAAACTCGGAGGTGGACATGGAATCCATAAACATTCAGCGAGAGAGAGTGTTTCATAAATGTATCCCCGCTTTTTCCAAAAATAATATCGATTTATTTTTAGAGACCGAATAAAAATCCCAGCTGGAGCACATCTGGAAATGGGGTGTGTGTGTTTCACAGCAGGGATCTTTTCCACTCCACTGTTGTGTCTGTAGGGAAGAATCCCATGTCCTCTGTGTCCAGGGACATCCAGCTCCATCCTTGAGTGAGGCAGGCATGGCGTGAGTCTGTGCACATCAGGAGCTGCTGATGCTCCCAAAATCTCCATCTCCATGTCCTGGAGTGCTGGGGGGGGCTCTGGCACAGGCTGCCCCATCCCTGGCAGTGTCCAAGGCCAGGTTGGAGCCACCTGGGATAGTGGAAGGTGTCCCTGCCCATGTCAGAGGTGGCACTGGAGCGGGTTTAGAATCCCAAAACCATTCTGGAATTCCAGGATCCCCATGGAAGAGTAGCTCAGCTCCGTGGGGCAGATGTTGCTGTGGGTTAGAGGAGCTCAGAGTGGATTTATTCTGGAATAAATCCAGAATCTGGAGCCTGCTGGAGTGGATTTACTCTGGGATTACAAGGGTTTGGGAAGAGCCGGAATTTTGGAAGTGTCCAGGATTTGCAGCAGAGACAGATTCTGCTGCTCGTGGGTTTTGGAAGCAGAGCCGTGGGGCAGCAGCTTTGCTGAGGTACAAGTGATGTGTTCAAAGGGAGATGGAACGAGGGATTCGGGCAGGAATGAGGTTTTCAGGAGTTTTAGACCCAAACTCTCCAGCGCAGCTCGGAGCTGCCACCTTCAGTCCATCAGCGGCTCCCGCTCTGCGCTGGGAGCTGGGAACCCTCACACCACCAACCCGAGCAATTCCCATTTATTTGGAGGAAATCTAAACCCCAAAAAAGCGGGGTGATGGCTTTGAACGAGCCCCCAGCCCATCTGCCGTGGGTCCTGCAGACACTGAGCTCTGAGAGGGAACATCTCTTCACTCAGCAGCCCCCCTGAACATCCTGGCTTGGCTCCTTGCATTCCAGCTTTTCATCACAAACCAGATACTCACTCCTAAGAGTAAATCTTACCCTGCTTGGAAAGGATGGTGGATTTCTTTGCTATAAGAATAGTTATAATTACCTTTAAAGCCATGCTGTAATCCCTGCATGTCCAGTACCACAAGGAATATCACAAATAAAGCCAGAATTTTCTGTGTGTCCAGCTAACTGTCACACAGGGATTTGCCAGTTAATAACTATTTTATACATTTCACCTCCCTTCTTTCTTCTTCTGTCTTCCTTGTCCTCCCTCCTCGGCCGTATTTCACCTGATTCCTCTCAAAAAAAAAAAGTGGAAGGAATAAATCCACCTCTCTCAATTCCTACACCCATGCATGGAAAAGTAATTATTGTGTCTCAAGCTCTTATTTGTTTGGACGACTCACTTCCTAATTAATCCTAATCCTTTCTTTGTTCTCCTTGAGTAACAATAATATCAGATTTGTCTGGGATGATTAATGCTTTGTGCTTCCTTCAGCACAATCTTTATTCCTGGGTAAAGATTTGTAGACCAACATTTCCTGAGGTTTTGATAGTCAGATTTTTCTCCTTTTTATTTTTTTTTGTTGTTGGTTTTTTTTTTGTTGTTGTTTTTTTTCCTCACGTTGTACCCTTTGCTGTTGTTTTCCAGGTGTAAATACTGTGACAGGTCATTCAGCATTTCCTCCAACCTGCAGAGGCACGTCAGGAACATCCACAACAAGGAGAAGCCATTCAAGTGCCACCTGTGCAACAGGTGCTTCGGGCAGCAGACCAACCTCGACAGGCACCTGAAGAAGCACGAGCACGAAAATGTTCCAGGTAGGGAAACACCCTGGGGACCGCTGGAGAGAGGAGACTCCATGGTCTTGGCCCTTGGGGAGCCTTGCTGGAATGCGCTGTCCCCCCAAGGATGAGTTTGTAGGGTTGTTTGTAGGGGTTTTTTTGGAAGTTCAAGAAGATCAATAGGTTTTGTTTTGCACAATTGTGTGTGTTGTCCATAAATGCTAAATATCACCTGTGTTTTGGTCTGGAAAACACAATATTCCCTTGAGATCTTTGCTAGAACGTTCCAGATAGGAAAATACTCCAGGGATCACTGGAGAGAGGAGACTCCATGGTCTTGGCCCTTGGGAAGCCTTGATGGAATGCACTGTCCCCCTAAGGATGAGGTTTTTAGGGTTGTTTGTAGAGTTTTTTTGGAAGTTCAAGGAGATAAAGAGGTTTTGACATAAGAAATGAAAGGAAGGAATTGCTGTGATGAAGCCAAGTGAGTGATTTCCCAGCATGGGTGAAAAGATTATGGAAAAGTTGTAGGCAAACAGCTCTGCAGTGGTTGTTAAATTGTGTGTGTTGTCCCTAAATGCTAAATATCACCTGTATTTTGGTCTGGAAAACACAATCTTCCTCTGGGATCTTTGCTAGAACGTTCCAGATAGGAAAACACTCCAGGGACCACTGGAGAGAGGAGACTCCATGGTCTTGGCCCTTGGGAAGCCTCTGGAATGCACTGTCCCCCTAAGGATGAGTTTGTTGGGTTTTTTTGGAAGTTCAAGAAGATAAATAGATTTTTTTTAACGTAAGAAAATGAAAAGAAGGAATTGCTATAGTGTAGCCAAGTGATTTCCCAGCAAGGGTAAAGAAATGTATTATGGAAAAGTTGTAGGCAAACAGCTCTGCAGTGGTTGTTAAATTGTGTGTGTTGTCCATAAATGCTAAATATCACCTGTATTTTGGTCTGGAAAACACAATCTTCCTCTGGGATCTTTGCTCCATGACTTTTCTCTTGGGCATTAAACCATCAGTATAAAGTGAGAGGGCTGTTGAGAACATTCTTACTTCGTGTTTCCTCATAACCCTGGCCTTGCCTGCACCTGATGGAGTCTCCTGCTGTCTCTCCTGTTGTTGCTCCTGCCCCACAGTGAGCCAGCACTCCGGAGTCATCACCAACCACCTTGGGACCAGCGCCTCCTCCCCCAACTCGGAATCAGACAACCATGCACTTTTAGATGAAAAAGAGGATTCCTATTTCTCAGAAATCAGAAATTTTATTGCCAACAGCGAGATGAATCAAGCGTCGGCTTTAGCAGATAAAAGGTAGGCAAGGAAATAAAATTATCTGCAGGCAGGGCAGACATGAACAGCAGAGTAACACAAGAGGGAATTCAGGCTGGCTGGTAGGAGCTTCCTCCTGCTCTTTGCTCAAAGGGAAATTGTTGGAGGACAGAGCCCAGAGAAGGAGGAAGGCTTCTTGTCCCACAAATGTTAATTTTAAGAGATGAAAAACCAGCATTTAAATCAAATTTTTGTAGTTCAAAAAGCCTTGGGGTTGGTGCATTCTCAACATGCTCATTGGCCCTTAGGAAGAGTGAAGGGTGAATTTTAAATGCCTGAAGCACATTGGTTTTCTTCTTTGTTGCATTTAAAAATATATATATGTGTATATAAATGTGTCTCTGTGTTCATATCTGTGTATAACATTATCAAAGTCTTGCATTCCAGTGAGAATTTATGACATAAACATTTGTCGTCTTTTTTTTTATTTTCTTTCTCTCTTTTCTTTTTCCTTTCTTTCTTTCTTTCTTTCTTTCTTTCTTTCTTTCTTTCTTTCTTTCTTTCTTTCTTTCTTTCTTTCTTTCTTTCTTTCTTTCTTTCTTTCTTTCTTTCTTTCTTTCTTTCTTTCTTTCTTTCTTTCTTTCTTTCTTTCTTTCTTTCTTTCTTTCTTTCTTTCTTTCTTTCTTTCTTTCTTTCTTTCTTTCTTTCTTTCTTTCTTTCTTTCTTTCTTTCTTTCTTTCTTTCTTTCTTTCTTTCTTTCTTTCTTTCTTTCTTTCTTTCTTTCTTTCTTTCTTTCTTTCTTTCTTTCTTTCTTTCTTTTCTTTCTTTCTTTTCTTTCTTTTCCTTCTTCTCCTCCCTGCCCTTCAACCAAACATTTCAGGCCAGAAATCCAGGATATTGATGGCAATTCCCAGTGCCACGGACTGGCAAACGAGAAGGCAGAAGATGTGGACGATGAGGATGAAGAACTGGAAGAGGAAGATGATGACAGCCTGACTGGGAAGTCCCAGGACGAGACGGCGTCGCCCACGGCGGAGCCCCGGGGAGCGTTCGAGGATGAGGAGGATGAGGAGCCCACGTCTCTCACCATGAGCTTTGACCACACCCGAAGGTGAGGGGGCCGTTCCTGGGGGGCTCAGACCCCTGCCTGTGTCTGTGGTGCATCGTGAGTGCTGTGGGTTTGTTCTCCAAGCCATGCCATGCCTCTGGTTGGATCCAAACCTTCACTCCAGATTCCATTTCATCATTTTGGGGAGGGACTCGAGACAGGTGGACTGCAAGGGGAGGCTGGAATGATATCCAAGGCTTGAGGAGCCTAAACAGGAGAACAGACACAAAACCCAGAGTTTTCAGGGTACCACAGCTCGGCAGATGTCATTTTTCTCTCCAAAACTCAGATCAGGGCAAGGGAAGAGGAGTCTGTGCAATGCCTTTGGTGCTGTGACCCTTTGAGTTGGAGCAAAATATTCTTGGAGCTCTGGCAAAAAGGGGATTCTGCCCCTCTGCCCTGCCCAGGTGAGACTCCACCTGCAGAGCTGCCTCCAGCCCTGGGGTGCCAGCATAGGAAGGACCTGGAGCTCCTGCAGAGAGCCCAGAGGAGACCCCAGGGTGATCAGAGGGATGGAGCAGCTCTGCTGGCAGGAAAGGCTGAGGGACCTGGGATTGTTCAGCCTGGAAGAGAGAAGGCTCCAAGGTGACCTTCCAGTGCCTGAAGGAAGCTGCTGGAAATATGAAGGGAGACTCTCCCCAAGGATCTGGAGTGACAGGACAAAGGGGAATGGATTTACACTGAAAGAGGAGAGATATAGGTTTGGTCTTCAAGGAAAATCCTCCCCTGTGAGGGTGGGCAGAGCCTGGCACAGGGTGCCCAGAGAAGCTGTGGCTGCCCCTGGATCCCTGGAAGTGTCCAAGGCCAGGCTGGACAGGGCTTGGAGCCACCTGGGATAGCCCATGGCAGAGGGTGAAATGGGATGATCTTTAAGGTCCCTCCCAACCCAAACCAGACCCTATTATTCTATAAAAAGTGAAGGACTTTTCCCCCAAGATCAAGCCAAGTCTGAACACCTTCAAAATGCAAGATTGCTGCACACAGCACAGGCTCAGCTCTCTTTTTGCTGCAGTTTGCCCCAGTTTCTGGGGGTAATCCCAGCACAAGCCACACAACACCAAGTGATGCCTTACCAGCTTAAAAGCACTGCTGGTTTTGGTGCAGAACTGTCACCGATGGCTAATTAATTACTTTATTACACCATATTATTCTATATTATATTACATTACATCTAAATGGAATCTAACAAGCACTCAACTGCCCAGAATCTCGTGACTGTCCAGACAGTCCCGACACACACCTGGATCCAACAGGTCAGTGAATCAAAACACTCACGCCAGAATCCAATTACCAATTCCCTTCAGGTAAACAATCTTCCACGGTGCGTTCCACTTGTGAACAAACACAGGAGCAGCAAATGAGATAAGAATTGTTTTTCCTTTCTCTGACATTCAGAGAACGTGAATCCCAGAAATACTCTTGGGAAGTTGTGCCTTGCTTTTCTCTGTGAAGAGAAATGTGGTGACACAGAACCTCAGACGGAACTTGCTGCTTGTTGCTTTCCACTTTGAGGCAACTCTGGCATTTTGGGATCTCCCCAACCCTGGCTGCCCAAGACAGAGAAGTCCAATTAAGCACGACCTGTCTGGGCCCCTCAGGCAGGCTCCAGAGCTGCAGGCTACCTTAGCAAGCTCAGCTCTTTAGTGATTATCAGCTCATTAGTGAATTCAGCTTTCTAAGTGCCTTGAGCAGATGCAGGGAGAGAGAGGAGAAAGCTGTGTGAGGTTCCACAGGGGTGTCTTTATTGAATCTTCTGTGAAGGTCTCAGGGACAGCTCTTCTGCCCAGCTGGGCAAAAGTAGCTCTTTATGTACCCTTTATATAGGGTATAGGAGTTATATGGGGTATAGGAGTATAGGAGTTATATGGGGTATAGGAGTATAGGAGTTGTATAGGAAATAGGAGTTATATAGGGTGTAGGAGTTATATAGGCTATAGGAGTATATTTTTATATACCCTTTATATAGGATATAGGAGTTATATAAGGTACAGGAGTTATATAGGGCATAAGAGTATGTCTTTATATGCCCTTTATATAGGGTATAGGAGTTATATAGGGTTTAGGAGTTATATAGGATATCGGAGTAAGGAGTTATATAGGGTATAAGATTATATCTTTATATACTCTTTATATAGGGTACAGGAGTTATATAGGGTATAGGAGTTATATAAGGCATAGGAGTATATCTTTATATACCCTTTATATAGGGTATAGGAGTATAGGAGTTATATAGGGCATAAGAGTATATCTTTATTTACCCTTTATATAGGGTGCAGGAGTTATACAGGGTATAGGAGTTATATAGGGTATTGGAATATGTCTTTATATGCTCTTTATATAGGGTATAGGAGTTATATAGGGTATTGGAGTATACCTTTATTTACCCTTTATATAGGATATAGGAGTTATTTAGGGTATAGGAGTATATCTTTATTTACCCTTTATACAGGATACAGGAGTTTTAGGAATTGTCCAATAGTAGGAGTTGAGGAGAATGTGACCTACACTCTTACAGAGAGATAACAAGGGTCTGAAGGTGGAAAAAGGGGCTTCTTAGGTCCAGTCATCATGACCAGGCGTTTCCTATCGAGGCATTGCAGGCCCTGTGCCTGCCACACCACCTCGTCCTCACTCCTCCCCATGCCATGCCATGCCATGCCATGCCATGCCGTGTCCGTGTCCGTCTGTCCATCCCTTCACGCATGTGGCTGGTGAGCCCCCGTGGGTGGTGCATGCAGGCTGTGGGCCAGACGAGCTAACACAGGTCACCCCTTCCCCTGGTCCTTGGTACAGGTGTGTTGAGGAGGACGAAGCCGGCCTGTTAGATTTGGAGCAGATGCCGAATTTTGGGAAGGGGCTGGATCTCCGCAAAGCGGCCGAGGAAGCCTTTGAAGTTAAAGATGTGTTTAATTCCACCTTAGACTCTGAGGCAATAAAACAGACTCTGTACAGGCAGGCTAAAAACCAGGTGGGTATATCCAGAACGTTTTCCTAGCTTGCCACCAGATTAGGGAGCAGCTGGCCTCCTCCAGCCAAGGGTTATTTTCCCTTTCCAGTGGGTTATTTTCCAGTTCCAGAAGGTTATTCCCC
>NW_005054449.1:1535322-1538398 GCF_000277835.1 Geospiza fortis
AATTCTAGCATAGACATGAATGTGTCTTGTTGCAACTAAATTGAAATAGAGGAGGAATGGATTGGGTATCACCTTTAGGTGGATTTATCTCAGCCTGTGCAGTGAGAACGGGGCTATGCAGGAAGAGAGAGGCATATGTGTGTTTTTATCTGTCTGTATAAATGTTTTTATAACTCTTTATTTATTTATACTTTGGGGTGGCTCTTCTGGCGGTAACCACTGAGGTTTGGTCTGCAGAAACAGCAACAAAGTGCCCTTGGGTTTGATTGAAACAGGTGTGAAAGACAAGAATATATCCAGGACTTGCAACCCAGTATGTCTAGAGGGTATCCTTGTTTATCTCCTTGATTTCCAAAAGTAAACCAGAAAATGGAAAAGAAAAATCCCAACCCTGTGAGCCAGACCAAAAAACCATCAGAATGGCATCTCAGAATTACTGAGATTCTTGGAGTTCTGAGGGAAATCTGGAGGTTTGGGGCAGTTCCGTGTGTGCTTTCTTCTTTTTCATTAACCAAAATGCCCAGTCTGTGTTTATGGAGTTGATCTCTTGATCCCTCCACAAGGATTCTCACAAAAGAAGGCTGGGCTGGAGAGAGGACACAGCCCCTGCTGGGGGATGAGTACAGCTCTCACCTCAGGGGCCCTTTCTGATCCTCAAGCAACAGAATTTATCCCAAAAATCTATTTTAAATGCCCAGCAGAGCTGTAGCTTAATGCAGCCCCCACGCGGCACATGATTTTTGAATTAGCATCATCCAAAACTTGGGAAATGTTTTTTCCTCCTTCGTAGTGGGTGCCAGTAGTGAGGCTGGGGAGGGGCTCCTGGGAGAGAGAGCACAGCAGTTTTTCGGGGGGACACCCATTTAACCACAAGCCGCTTGCCTGACTCTCCCCTGTGTCCTGTCACTAACATCCCAAATGCACTAACTCTTTGGGTGCAGCTCGTTGTTTTCCCAATGCACCACCCTGCTACAGCCTGTGCTTGGATGGGGGAAGGTATTTTTGATTTTTGACTCTGTTTTACACTTGAACCACAACAAGCAACTTCAATAATTTGACCCATCTTTTGGCAGGTAATATAAAACCTTGGTGTGAGCAGCACAGCACTCCTTTGGCTTAGCTTTAAGCAATTTTAGAAGTGTGTGTGTGTGACCACAAAACCCAAAATCTGTACTCCTTCCCTGAGGCAGGGTGCTGGGGAGGGTGGGGATGATGTGCTCCTCTTTTTCAAGCCGTGGGTGACAATGACATTGGTTTTCCCCTCTGCTGTATGAGGTTATCAAAGGGTACAGAGAGATGTGTGAGACAAATCTTGTGTCCTGGTGGAGGGAGAGCAGCCAGGTCACAATGAACCAGCAGTTTGTTAAGAGGACAAACAAATCTCACTGCATCTCTCTCACCAGACATTTTTTTAAAGGTTTCACTGCAGCAATAAACCCACCCTGAGCACACTGGTCATGCCAATGAGAATTCCACATCCCTAAATATCCACGCTGGCATCACCAGTGGGGCCATGCCGAGCATCAAGTCAGGATGAGCAGCTGCTCACCACTTCCCACCGGGCACTGCTGGCCCAGCCCAGCCTCACTGATCTCTGGGGATATGATTCTTTAATAACAAACCCCAGTAACAGCTGCTTTCCCCTGGGAGCAGAACCTGGAATCATGTGGAGCTTTGTCACAAAGCACAGGCAGAGCAGGATGGGTTCAGTCCTGTGAAAACCAGTGGGAATGATGGTCTCTCCTGACTGTCCCTATAAACCATGATAAATTTGGCTTTTCTTGAGAGGTGGATGCCAACCCAGAGCATGGATGTGAGTTGAGCCCAGCACAGAGGATGCTGCTGGACAGAGTTGGGTGGTGCTGTGTTTCACACAATGTTCCTCCACCCTCTGTGCCCTTGCATCCCTGTCTCCCCCAGGCTTATGCAGGGCACTTCTGCCCCAGCCTCAATGACCTCTGGGGATGTGATTTTTTAATAACAAGCCCCAGTAACAGCTGCTTTCCCTTGGGAACAGAACCTGAAATCATGTGGAGCTTTGTCACAAAGCACAGGCAGTGCAGGATGGGTTCAGTCCTGTGAAAACCAGTGGGACTGATGGTCTCTCCTATAAACCATGACAAATCTGGGTTTTTTGAGAGGTGGATGGATGTGAGTTTGGCCCAGCCCAGAGGATGCTGCTGGCCCAGGTGGGCAGGGTTGGTTGCTGCTGTGTTTTACACAATGTTCCTCCATGCTGTGTGCCCTTGCACCCCTCTCTCCCCCAGGCTTATGCAGAGCAAGAGCACTGCTACCCCAGCCCAGCCTCACTGATCTCTGGGGATGTGATTTTTTAATAACAGCTGAAATCATGTGGAGCTTTGTCACAAAGCACAGGCAGCACAGGATGGGTTCAGTCCTGTGAAAACCAGTGGGACTGATGGTCTCTCCTATAAACCATGACAAATCTGGGTTTTTTGAGAGGTGGATGGAGGTGAGCTGAGCATCCACGGAGGATGCTGCTGGCCCAGGTGGGCAGGGTTGGGAGGTGCTGTGTTTTACACAATGTTCCTCCATGCTGTGCTCTCACTCTTGCCCTTGCCCCCCTCTCTCCCCAGGCTTATGCAATGATGCTGTCCCTGTCTGAGAACGCTCCCCTCCACACGTCCTCCCAGAGCTCTCTGGGGGCTTGGCTGGACATGGCAGGAGCAGCTTCAGAGTCGGGGACCTTTAACCCCATCAACCACCTCTGAGAGGTCCACAAGGCACTGGCCAGAGCCCAGGTGAGGCAGTGGTGGTGCTGCAGCCATCCCAGCAAAATCCCAGCGAGCAGAAGATGGATGAGAGGGCCTCAGGGAGTCGTCTGGACTTTGGGCTGAGAAGGAAACCTGTCACATCCGACCCACACATCCTGCATTTTTATCTCTCTAGAGTTTTCCTTTCTAATTTATCACCATGAACCTCTCCCAAACTGGATAACCCTGAAGCAGCCCCAGGAATTTCACAGCCTGTATGAACAGCATGAGCAAGACACGAATTGCAGTAGTGCAATCAAAGATTGGCCCCTCCAACCTTCCAAACTGAGGTCACTGAGCCA
>NW_005054449.1:1538445-1545076 GCF_000277835.1 Geospiza fortis
CCATGCAGCTGAATGCTGAAGCACCAAGGGAAGAGAGCCAGGTGTGACCTGTCCCTGGTGCAACTGTGACACAGCCACTGGAGTTATGCCAGGGAAAGGCAAATTCAACCCACTAAACTGACCGCCCCCAAAAGAATTCTGTGCTCCCACAGAAACGCCATCCTGTCCTTTGCTCCCAGCAAAACACTGGCACAGTGCAAAGCTCCTCCAAGGTGAGGCCACGTTGTCTGCAGTGAGCCACATGCAGCTCCCAGCCTGGAACAGTGCTGAGCTTGGGGTGACACATGTGTCACACGGATGTGGATGTGCCCTGAGCAAGGCTGGCAGAGCTCCCTGCCCCTCCTGGCAGTGCCTGGGACACAGCCAGGCTGGTGGAGCTCCTGGAAATGCTTGGATTTGCCCAAGCAGAGAGGTCACAGGGTAAAGCCTTTCCTGGTTGTGCATAAGGAAGTGTGTGCTGGGCAAACCCAGGGCAGCTCAGACACGTCTCTGCTGGTGTGTCAGGGTTTCAGGGTGACATCACCCTGTGCTGGTGGTATCTGTGGCACGGATCTCTGATTCACACCGTTGTTTTGGCCTGGTTTTTCCCTCTGTGCCACCTGCTGCTGCTTGGCCTGTAATTGAAGTAGAAAGATGAACATTTCCATGCTCCAGCAGCCTGAGGGGTGCAGAGCATGGAGATAAGAATCCAGCCGTCTCTCTGACTCTAAAATTTCTCATGGAGATTTTATGAGTGATTTCCAATCACTTCCAAACCTCATCTTGTCTACTGATACGCAGCAGCCTCCACAAATCCTGTGGGCTTTGTGCTGTTCTCCACTGCAATTCCCATCTGCTGTTGGAGCAGGGAATTTGGAGATGACATTCCTTTTTGGAACGGTTAGGAAAGCCATGGAAAAGGGCAGATGGAGGGTTCAAAGCCAGTCTAATGTGGGAAGGCTCATTCCAGCAGGCCAAAACAATGGAACCAGTTTCCTGAGCAAAGCAGAGTGGGGTGTGACACCTTTGCAAGTCAGCTTTGCACCCAAGAGCATGTGTGAGGCTGATTTTGGGGAGCTTTCCCCACAGGAAAGCCTCCAGGGTGGCTTTGGTACAGAGGGAACAAAAGGTAAATTAGCAGCACCAGTGCGTTTTCCTAAGAAAATTCACCCTCCCCTTTTTGGTTTTCCACAACATCCTGTGAAAGTGCCCAAGGCTCTGAGAGCACCAGGCGGTGTGACCGAGCTGCTTCTTGTATTTGCACAAAGCTCCTGGGTAGGAGAGCCAACCCTGCTGGGGGAATCCCAGCTCTGTGGAGGAGAGGGACAGCCCTGTCCCATCCCATCCCATCCCTCCCATCCCATCCCTCCCATCCCATCCCATCCCATCCCATCCCATCCCATCCCATCCCATCCCATCCCATCCCATCCCATCCCATCCCATCCCATCCCATCCCATCCCATCCCATCCCATCCCATCCCATCCCATCCCCACAGGCTGCAGCACAGCCCTGCCCAGGCACTTGGCCTTTAAATTATTCCCACAGGGGCCAACTGAAAATAATAAAAGAATTCTTTCTTTTCCTGATGGAATTTATTTTAATCTGTATAGAACTTGTCATTTTGGGCTAATTCCTTTCTTATTTTATTTCTTCCTTAACAGTATTTTTTTTTTACATTAGCTATCATTCTTGTGAAGAAATCATGTTGATATGAGTGTGTAGTGAAGGACCAAAATCGTGCTGGTGAGGTTGGATGTGGGATAAGCAGGGAGCAGGAAGATTTTGTCCATGTGCCAAATGAGCCCATCAGTGCTGCCAGTGGTGCTGCTCATCTCCAGACAATCATCCCTCAGCTCCCCTTTGCCTTGGAGCTCCTGGGCCATCACAGGAAGGTTCCAGTGACTGGGAGCAGCACAGGAGGAGGAGGAGGCCAGTGGAGATGCTCTGCCTCCATGGCCCTGCTCCAGGAGAGCATGGGAACAGCCTGAAACATGGGGATGGATCCATCCTGTCCCATTCCAGCTGCAGCTCCAGGACTCCTGGCAGCTGTTTGGAACAAACCGCGTGTCTGAGCATCTCTCTGCTGCGCTGGAACAGGATCTGTGGGCAGCAGTGAGTGTTTGTGTGCTCTGACCATGGTTTGCTCACCCTTGAAGAAACCTCAGGGCAGGTCAGCATCACACTCCACAGAGCAGCTGAGGGAGTGGCATTGAGCTGGACACCAAAATGTGGGCCAATACCTAGGAATGCAAGTGTTACTGTGGGGATTTATTTGGGGTATTTATGGTCTCCCTGTCCCTCTCCCAGCCCTGCTGCCAGTCGTGTCATTTCTCCAGAAGCAGTTGGTCAGGTCCTTGCTCTGACTGAGCTCACACTGCCACTGTCCCCCTCCCCAGGCTCATCCTGGCTCTCCATGGATCTCCTGGCCAAGGGGGTATTATCCAACCAGGTATTATCCAGCCAGGGATTGAGGACATTAAAAATATAGGGTTTAAAATCATGATTTTTTTTTCATATTTCCTAATTCAGTTTCTCCCCATTTTCTCTAGCTTGTGTTGTAGAATCCCCTGGCGCCTCTAATTTAGCACTGATTACAAGTTTTAATTTTTCCCATTAAGATAAAGAAACAGGAAGCCTCACATAACTTCTGTTAACCCCTACCTTTCGTTGGATTGCACTTGGAACGTGCTGCAGCTCACTGCAGGTGTGGAGGTTCCATTTTGCTGCTTTAGCAGAGAATCTCACCTTTTCAAGGCTGCTTCCCGAGAGGTTTGTGTCCAGGATGTTCTGCCAGCAGAGCTCTGCTGGCTTCCCAGTGCTGGGGAAGCTCTGGGGGCTTTGGTGAGACATGGAGCTGTGGTGTCCAAGCCCATGGACACTCTGGGATCCAGGGCAGGTGAGGGTGGCAGGGATGAGAAGTGGCTGTGGTGTGTCCAGTAGCCAGGGTGTGGTTTAAACCCAGAGCTTTGTGTAGGATCTATTTATTTAAAGTATTTTCACAGCTGCAACAGCACAGAGGGGAGAAGGAGAAGCCCTGGGGATTTTTGGAGTGGTCAGGTGGGGCTGGGACCTGCGCAGGGCTGAAGTGTTGGTGCTCCATGAAGGGCCCTTGCTTTGGCCTGGGCTGGACCTTCCTGCCTGAGCTGGTCAGGGAGGAGGATGTGGATCTCATGTCTGTGCATTCCCTGTTTCCCACCAGCTCAGAGCTGGAGTTTGGTCCTGGTGTGATCTCTGTGGCTGGTCACAGCTGGGAGCTCTCTGGCGGGATGAGCTGAGGTTCTCCCATGGGATGTGCTGAGGTGCCAGGTCCTGCAGGACACATTGAGGCACCCAGTTCTCCTGCTGGGCCGCTGGGTTCTTCCCTGGGATGTTCCCTTTGGTGCTCAGGCTGCTCTGGGTGCCTTTCCAAGGTGTCCCAGGCCAGCAGGCCGTGCGGGGCACCACGGGGACATCAATGCACAGGACCCCAAACCCAAACAGAGCTGAACAAACACAGCGAGTGTGCTCAGCTGATTCTGGGGCAAACACCCTGCTGGGCTCCTGTCCTCCCTCACACAGCCAGAGGAAGCTTTTCCCCCCTCCCCAGTCAGCACTTAGGCCCTCAGTGGCTGCTCTTGGGAGCCCTTTGGAAGCACTTGCACAATGAGGTGAACGAGTTTGGCGCTGAGCATCCAAGCACTGGATCGTGAGCCCCCCGTGCCCCCCGGCCAGGCCAATCTGCTGAATTCCCACTCGTTTTTTTACGTGCTGTACTGTGTGTGTGTGTGTGTGGCGGGGGCAGGGGGATCAGGGATCCCCCCTGCCCCTTTTTTTGGGGGGATCCTGACCCTTGGGGACAGCACTGTCCCCAAGGGTAGGAGTGGCATCGCTCGGGTCAGTGCTGGCAGCACAAGGGCAAAATGCTCTGCTCCTCGCTGGTGGTCAGTAGTGTTCTCACAAAGCCATGAAACTTCTCCGTAGTGTTGAGTGAAACTGTGACTAAAAAAAAACGTTCTTGAATGATTCCGAGGTTCTTTTTTTTTCTCTTTCTTCTGTCATTAATTCTTATTACCACTTTGGAAGAAGAAATTTAAAAATAAAATTTAAAAAAAAATTAAAAAAAAATTAAAAACAAGCAAACAACAAAAAAAAAAAAGAATGAAAAAGAAAAAAGGCAGCTTTGATTTTCCAAATGTGCAATTCACATGTGAACAAAGTAATTCTGAAAGTAATTCTCAGTGTATTTTACATTCTCATTGCTCTCTTCAAAGCAAGAGATGTTTCGCCCTGATGTCATTTCCAGCCTGCAGAAGATGTAATTTAAAACATATATATATTGTGCTTGCAAGAATCATAAATCTGTGCATCCTATGTCATTCCTTTTCCCATTGTTACAATACAGATATGATTTAGGTTGGATTTTTTTTTTCCTTTAGACCTGTATAGTGTTTTTTTAAATCAATTGTAAATGTCTGGTTTTCATATAATGTTTAAAAAACATTGAGAAAGAGGATGGTGCTTGTTCCATATCATTCTTGATTGTATATTGCTTCTGTTATGTTTATAAGTAAACTGTGCATGACTTGTGTTTAGCAGTCATTATTGTGTCCGTTTGTGAAATTTTTATTAAAAAGAAAAAATTCCGTAGATGCACTTATTGTATATGTGATTAGATTTTGCGTCCGAGGCTCGAAGCCTTGAACTGCCAAGGAAGAAAGAAAAAGTGTTGGCAGTTATTAATTAATATGGAATCGCTTTGTTGGGAGCATAATGAAATAAAAAGATATGAAGTGTAGAAAATAATTAAAAAAAAAAAGGCAATTTTACAAATTTCATTTTGATGCTTGTGATAAAAGACAAATGTACTTGTGTAGAGAAATTCCTTTAAAATAATGAATAGAAAAAGCTGATTTTGAGGTTAATGCTGTAGAATAGGAATGTATACCAAATGTAATCTTTCCAATGCTACAATGAATTTATACATGAGATTGATATGCAATAAACCTGTGTGCTTTTATAAGCAGTGGTCCTGTGAGCTTCTTTTCATGGAATAACCATGGAGAACATCCCCAGTAATGGGACATTGGTTTGTCACTGTCTGGCTTTGCTGCTCTGGGGTATCCCTGGGGTCTGATGTTGTGTGTGTGTGGTTTGTAATGTGCAAGAGAGCTTCAAAAATTAAATTATGGCCACCCCACTTGCTGCTGAGGTCAGAATCATGGAATCACAGAATGATTAAGGTTGGAAAAGTTCTCCAAGACCATCCAGTCCAGCCTGTGACCCATCCCCACCTTGTCACCCAGAACAGAGCACTGAGTGCCACATCCAGGCCTTCCTTGGACACCTCCAGGGATGGGGACTCCAAACCTCCCTGAGCAGCCCCTGCCAAGGCCTGGCCACCTTTTCCATTAAAAAATTCTTCCTCATATCCAATCTGAACCTCTCCTGGCACAACTTGTGGCTGTTTCTTGTTGTCCTCCTGTCAGGGAGTTGTGCAGAACCAGAGGTCCCCCCTGAACCTCCTTTTCTCCAGGCTGAGCCCCTCCAGCTCCTTCAGCCTCTCCTCACAGGACTTCCCCAGCTCTGTGCCCTTCTCTGGAAATGTTTCAGCCTCTCAATGTCTCTCTTGTGAGGCGCCCAGAGCTCACAGAGCACTCAAGTTCTCCCCAGTGCAAAGCAGGAGCGTCATATCCCACTGAAGGGATGCGATCTTGCACAGAGAGGAGAGAGTGAGATATTCCAGGGAGGGAGAAAGTGTTGGGGCATCGGTGAGCTGATGGAAAATGTCAAACATATTTCCTTTCACAAGCAGAGCTCAGAGAGAGCGAACTGCCCAGTGATAGCGGTCAGATGGTTCAGCTCCAGGGGACCCTGGGAGCAGAAATTACTTGAAAGCCGGGTCTTTGAGCTAAAAAACCCCATTACACAACTGATGAATGGCCTCGCTTCAAAAAGTCATTCATGGTGATCAAATGATGGTGTCCCACATTCGGGATAATGGCCCTTCCCCGGAGATCGGGAGGGTTTCAGTCCGAGCTGAACCCTTGAGTAGGAGCCCTCCTCTCGCTGGAGCCTTTCTCCTTATTAGCCCCGGAGGGAAAGGATAAAAAATCCATGGGATAAGAAAGCTGTGATAATGGGGCGATTGTCAGGCAGGCCCCGGAGTGGAGAGAACAGAGGCATTTCAAAGAATATTGCTGACAAGTGGACTTTGTCATGCACAAAGTGCTTGAGATTCACCACAAACAAGTGAGAAAAAGGCCTCATTTGGGGGATGGGGAGGAGCAGAACAGGGGGGCAAAAGAGAAGGTCAAGGAAAAGTCTGTTCCCAGTAAAGACACAGAGCACTGTTGAGCCTTACTGGGCAGCTGTCAGCAGCCTGACCCTCAGATCCTCTTTCCCAGTAGCTGCAGCGTCCAAAAGCAGCAGAAACTGATGTTTTGTGCATCCGGAGGGATCACCCGAGGTTACCTTTGACCGCTGAAGACCCAACTAAAGCGAAGATGAGACATGCCTGTAGTAAGGGAATGCTGAAATACAGAGTGAGTGTCGCCCAAACCCCGAGGACAGCCGGGGCACACTCGTTTGCCACTCGCTAACGCGACAGGAGAAATACACCGGATAATCCCCCTGCCTTCAGCCACCTTGCAGGGGCGGCTTTAGGGGATGGGG
>NW_005054449.1:1545090-1545285 GCF_000277835.1 Geospiza fortis
GAGCACACACCTCATGAGCACTCATCAAGACAGAGACGCTTAATTAATTTTTCACCCCTCGGAAGCAGAGGTGGCTTTAGGGGATAGGAAATGCCGAGATCCCAGGGGCGCATATACCCAATGAACACTTATCAAAAGGCAGCAAAACGCTATTCCTAGAGAGGCTTATTTAATTTTTCACCCCTCGGAAGCAGA
>NW_005054449.1:1545975-1546891 GCF_000277835.1 Geospiza fortis
GCTGTCCCTGCCGGGCTCGTCCTCCCGCGGCTCTGTCCCCGCTGTCCCCGAGGGTTTCAGCGGTGCCAAGGGGTGGTTGGGTCTACGTCAGAGGGGTTTGGGTGCTTCCCAGGGCTGTATCGCTGCCCATTTAGAGCCCAGCTCCCTGCACCGAGTTACGGTGCCTGTGCCCCTGTGCCACCGCGATCGATGCCCTGTGTGGTCACCGAGCTTCCCTCCACAGCACCGAGAGCAGTGCATGCCCCCAAACCCTCTGGGTTCAGGCTTGTTTATTGCCACCAGGATAAGCTTTGTCCTCAGGCAGGATGGGGTTAAGAGCGGAATGTGGCGCTTTGCTCGTCCGAGGGACACTTGGCAGAGCTCTGGACACAAAGCATGTGTCCCCCATCCGAGGACAGTGGAATGAGCAGCATCTCTGTCAAACGAGCTGTTGTTGATGGGTCTGTGCTGTCCTCCTGCCAGTCATTCATGCACGGTCCAGCCTTGGTTTGTTTCCTGGTCTTTGAAAGGGAACAGCTTGGAGATGGCACGGGCACACAATGGGACCTCAGTTGAGGACAATTAAACCATAATTTCTCCCGAAGTTATGTAATAGGCAGAGGGCATAAAACGCTCTGTCTGTGCTGTAGGGGCAGAGTTCTGTAGGTGCATGTTCTGTGTGTGGCACAGGAGGGGATGAGTGACCTTAACCATACCTGGGAAGCCCCAGGGACTGGGGCAGGTGTTTCTGCAGGCAGAGTGGTTTGGGGCAGGTACGAGCTTGGAGGAGCACAGGGTTCACAGCCAGGGATTCCACAGCCTGAGGGAGGTGGCATTCAGGAGGGTGCAGACCGGCTGTGGTGGCTGGCAGCACCCCAGAGGGGAAGGAGGGGACACGGAGGTGTGGCAGCAGTGGGGCTCGGGGAGGCTCCAGGCA
>NW_005054449.1:1547533-1548001 GCF_000277835.1 Geospiza fortis
CCTGCTCCATGGCCTGGCTGCTCCTGGACCTGGCTCCTCCTGGTTCCTGACCACATCCTGGATCCCCTTGCCCGGCCCTGGCACACAGTTGGCCCCACAAGGAGCAGGGTGGTGACAGCATCCCCAATGTGTCCATACAGGCCTGGCCTGAGGAGCAAAGTGGAGGCCATGTCCTGCACTGTCCCAAGGTTCCCGTGGCTCAGCATAAATTCCTGCCGCCTTACTGGGAGTTGTTCAGCCACCTGTCTGTCTGTCTGTCTGCCCTCCTCAGCTTGCTGCTCCCCTGAGCCACCACCATGTCTCGGGGTTCCTCTCCTACCTCTGTGGATGACAAGACCTTGCTCCTGGAGTACCGATGCCACCCAGTGCGGCCAGAGCCGCCCAGCCCGACGTGTGGCCCTGGGAAGCTCAGCCCCACCACAGCTCCCAGTGCCACCCCACTGTCCCCCCTGGGCTCCCCCACCTCGG
>NW_005054449.1:1548015-1549415 GCF_000277835.1 Geospiza fortis
TTGGCTGTCTCCTCCAAGCCCAAGAACAGCCCCTCCCGGCCCCAGAGCTTCGGGGCCAGCCGGGAGCCCCTGAGCCCCGACCCGAAGCGGGCGGCCGTCCCCATGCTGGCCCTGGACGGCGAGGATGAGGATGATGGCGGAGGGGCCCTCAAGCGCAACCTGAGGAACATGTCCTACCGCGCGGCCATGAAGGGGCTGGGGGCTGACATGGAGCCAGCCAAGGCCCCACCATCACTGAAACCCGTGTCTGAGGATGGCAGCACCCTGCCCGACCGCAGCCCCGGCAGGAGCAAGGTGGGTTTAACCCCTGCTGTCACCAGGGGCCAGCTCCCAGAGGTAGGGGCAGCAGCCTGGGGGCTCTGAGAGCTCTGAGGGGATAATTCCTCATCATTAGTGCTTGCTCTGGGCTGTTCTGGGCTGGCTGGGGCACTCAGGGTCTGCCTAGGGCTGTTGGTGCAGGTGGTGCTGCTGTGGTTGGGCTTCACCCACCACTGAGGGAAGGCAGGTGCTCCTTGCTGGGCTTTCCCTGTGGACTTTGGGGAGAGTAATCTTCATCCAGGGAGTGTAATCTTCACTCCAGGGAGTGTAATCTTCATCCAGGAAGTGTAATCTTCACTCCAGGGAGTGTAATCTTCATCCAGGGAGTGGCAGCAGCTGCTGGGGGCTGGGTGATGCTGCAGGGGGTGATGCAGGAGTGGGTAGGGATGGGGTCCTGCTTTCCTGCTGGTGACAGAGGAGCTGCAGGGCCCTCAGCTGCAGTCAGTTCTGAGCCTGGCGTGGTGCCTGGTGCCTTGGGAAGCTCCGTGTCACCAGCAGATGCTGGAGGTCCCTGGGAGGCCGGGAATAGCTGACATGGTTTTCATGGGGAGTGGAGCTGGACTCTTGGCAGGCGGCTGTGGGGTGTTTGAAGGGTGGGGCTGGCCAGGAGAGCGGCTCCAGTCGTACACAAACACGGGTGAAGCACGTCTGGGGAAAGGGAGACTCCAGAGCAGGCAAAGTCCAGGTGTGAGAGAGATTTGACAGCAGCAGTGCAAGTACAGAATGGTTCTGAGCGTGACCCTGGTTATATGGGAGGTGAAAGCTGAGTCACCTGGGTAAGGCAAACAGAGCCCACACAAAAGGCAGGCTGAAAGAACAGTTCGGTGTGGGCCAGCTGGCACAGGTAACTCCTCCTTTTCCTGAAGGAGTTTTGCCAGGCCCTCAGAAGTGTGGTAACCACAGCAGGCTCTCCTCTTGCCCTTGCAGAGAACCCTCGGGCGGAAGCGGGTGCAGAAGCGTGGTGGCTCCTTCAAGGACCGTGAGTGCTCCTGTCCCCTGTTCCTCAACCAAGCAAATCCCTGCAAGGCTTTCTCCACTTTTGCCACTTTCCCCATGGGCAGTGCTGCTCCCTGCCCGTGGCT
>NW_005054449.1:1549469-1558121 GCF_000277835.1 Geospiza fortis
ACGCTCCAGTTGCTGCCCTGCTGTCAGATGGATGTCTCCCAGGGAAAATGGGAGAGCTGTGGGAGGCTGCTGGGAGCAGCTGCTGGGTAATCAGTGCAGTGCAAAGTCCAACCTCATCAGGGAGTTTCTGGCCCGGAACTCGTGGCTCGTGGCCAACAAGGGCAAGGCAGCCGTGGTGGGAAGGGAAGCCATGAGCTGGGAGAGGCTGCAGTGCTGTGCTGACCCCGTGTCTTGTCGTCTGCAGAGCCCCGGCTGTACCAGGAGATCCGTGAGAGAGGCCTGAACTCTGTCAGCCATGAGTCAGACGAGGACTTGCTGGAGGAGGCCCTGCCAGAGGAGCCGTCCCCTCTGGGTGCTGCCATCGTGGTGCAGAGCTACCGCCCGGCCCAGGTGACCTGGAGCCAGCTCCCAGAGGTAGGGGCAGCAGCCTGGGGGCTCTGAGGGGATAATTCCTCATCATTAGTGCTTGCTCTGGGGTGTTCTGGGCTGATTGGGGCACACAGGGTCTGCCCAGGGCCATTGGTGCTGCTGTGGTTGGGCTTCACCCACCGCTGAGGGAAGGCAGGTGCTCCTTGCTGGGCTTTCCCTGTGGACTTTGGGGAGTGTAATCTTCACTCCAGGGAGTGTAATCTTCACTCCAGGGAGTGGCAGCAGCGCTGGGGGCTGGGTGATGGTGCAGGGTGTGATGCAGCAGTGAGTGGTGGTGGGCAGTGGTGTGTGATGGTTTCTGATGGTTTGTAATGGTTTAGTGATGGGTTCCTTTGGTGTGTGCTGGTGTGACACAGTGTGTGATGGTTTGTGATGGTTTCTGATGGGTTATGATGGTTTGTGGTAGTGTGTCACAGTGTGTAATGATTTGTGGTTGTCTGTGATGGGTTCCCTTGGTGTGTGCTGGTGTGTCACAGTGTGTGATGCAGTGAGTGGTGGTGGGCAGTGGTGTGTGATGGTTTCTGATGGTTTGTAATGGTTTAGTGATGGGTTCCTTTGGTGTGTGCTGGTGTGCTACAGTGTGTGATGGTTTGTGATGGTTTGTGATGGGTTGTAATGGTTTTTGATGGTCTGTGATGGTGTGTGCAGGTGTGTGATAGTGTGTAATGGTTTGTGATGGATTGTGATGGGTTGTGATGGGTTGTGATGGTGTGTCACAGTGTGTAATGGTTTCTGATGGGTTTTGATGGGGTGTGCTGGTGTGTCACAGTGTGTGATGGTTTCTCATGGTTTGGGATGGGTTCCCTTGCTGTGTGCTGGTGGGATGGGCCGTGGCGTGGCTGACACAGCCCCAGACTGCACTAGAGGGCGTGCAAGGACCGTGGCTCCTGCTCATCCCCAGGTCCTGGAGTCGGGCATCCTGCAGAGGATCTCCCCTGAGGAACGCAAGCGGCAGGAGGTGAGAGAGCCCTGGGCTGTGCCAGGGAGCACAGCAGGGCACAGAGGCTGTGGGACACACGTGGCTCTGGCAGGGTCAGCTCCAGGTGGAGCTGGGCTGGGCTCAGCTCATGGTGCTGCTGCTTCCAGCTGCTCCAGGGCTGGGCCGTGCTGAGAGGGCTCACCTGCACTGATTGGTGGGGAAACAGGCAGCTCCATTGGGTGCTGATGGGAAGGGAAAACATCCTCATGCTATGGCTTTTTAATGACTGGGTGTCCTAAAACACACTGGGATTATTGGTATTGGCCAGGCCATGCATGAAGTGATGCAGAGAACCAACGTGGAGCCAAGTCATTTCCAGTGGCTTTGTGCCAAAGAGTAGAAATAAGATTTAACAATTAATTCCTGGCTTTATCCACTGTTGCATCTTCCCTGCTTTCTCCAGGCAATGTTTGAGATCATCACTTCTGAGTACTCCTACATGCACAGCCTGAACATCCTGGTGAGCCACTTCATGAGGTCAGAGGAGCTGAAGGAGACCATGACTCAGACAGAGCACCACCACCTCTTCTCCAACATTGGGGACATCCTGACAGTCAGCAAGAGGCAAGTGGGGCCTGGGAGGGGACCCTGAGCTTTGTATTTGTAGTGCTAAACCAACCATCCCTTGGATTGTTGAAGGGACTCACTGGGAGGTGGGGAGGAAATGCCTTGGGAGCTGTGTCCGTGTGGGAAAGCAGCAGGAGGAGGATGCAGCAGCCCTGGGAATGCCTGTGGGGGTGTTGAGGGCTTGTGGCTTCCTGATGGGGCAGAAAGTAAAACTGATGGAGGGCTGAGGTGGAGGAGAAGGGATCCTGTGCAGGAATGGAGGAAGCATTTGCCTCTGGGGAAGGCGTGGGTGTCCCAGCTGCTGGAGCTGCCCTGCCAGAAGGGATCCAGGCCCCAGCTCCTCTGGGGAAAAGCAGCAGTGGGAACGTTCAGTTTGTCCAGCCCTGGTGAGTCATGTGGCGAGGTTGTTTAAATTAAAAAACCCTCATGTGGTGAGCTTGTTTAAATTCTCTCCTCAGCTTCTTTGAGGACCTGGAGAAGCGACACCAGGAGCACCTCCTGATCCCTGACATCAGTGACATCGTGGAGGAACACGCCTCGAAACACTTCAACCCCTACATCAGCTACTGCTCCAATGAAGTCTATCAGCAGAGGACACTGGATAAGCTGCTGTGAGTACAGGGCCTGGGCTGGCCAAGGAGCTGCCTCTGAGGGGCTCTGTGCTCCAGGGACTGCAGAGATCCATAGCATGTAGGGACATGGATGGGCCTTGTTCATCTCCAGGCCAAGTCTGAGTCTGTTGTTGGTACATCTGTGGCTTTGCCCACCTTTTGGTGGGCTCACCATCTCTCTCTGGGTGCTTTTCCCCCACCTGCTGTGGGATCAGTCCTGTTTCTGCCCAGCTGGGCACTCCAAGCCTGGCAGAGCACCCCAGGCAGTGCCATCACTGCTCTGCATTTCCAGTGTGTGGAGAACTGCTGGAAAATCCTGACAACTGAAAAACAGAGTTAACGGAGCTTTCTTGTCCTGTTCCAGAACCACAAACCCCTTATTTAAAGAGACCCTGAAACAAATTGAAAGGAAACCAGAGTGTGGAGGCCTGCCAATGATCTCATTTCTCATTCTGCCCATGCAGAGGGTAACACGGCTTCCTCTGCTCTTAGATGTAAGTAGTCACACAGTGGCATTGCTTGGCACCTCTGAAGAGGTGACTCTGCTATTCCCTTTGTTTGCTGAGCCCAGGACAGCCTCTGCTTGGACTTCCAGCCCTCTGGAGCTGGGCCCTGGGTGCTCCTGTATTCAGGAGAAGCATTTGGATAACTCAGGCACATGGTGGGATTCTTGGGGTGTCCTGTGCAGGGCCAGGAGTTGATCTTAATGGGTTCCTCCCAGCTCAGCATATTCTGTGATTTATATCCAGAGCAAGCTGCTTCTCTGGGGGGTGTCAGATGTGCAGCTTAAAGCTCTGTGGATAACACTTCATGTCTTGGTGCCACCCGTCTGAGCAACCTGAACTTCTTCTGTGCCACATCTGGGTCCCAGGGTGGGGTGGCACAAGTGTCCTGGTCAGGCAGCCCAGGAGTGGAAAGCAGGTCTTGCATTCTTCATGGAATATTCTGCTCTAAATGGCCAAGCTGCTGGATGTGGGATTTCCAGTGACTGCTCTCAGTCTGTGGGGGTTGCAGGAGTGAGGGCCAGGGGGTGGCCAGGCACGAATCAGACATGAAACCCCCAGATTCACAGCTCCCAGCACTGTTAAACCTTCCTGTGACCATTGGGGACAGCTCAATCAACGTGTGGCATCCTGAAATCCCTGGGGAGCAGCTGACGCTCCCCTCTCTGGGGTGCAATGTCACTAAAGCTTCTTATCTTGGAATTCCAGACCGTGCAGCAAAAAACAAACGCGCGCACCGCAGCGTACGGAGCTGCCACCCGCGCTGTGAAGGCCATCAGCAAGGTGAGGCCCAGCTGCCAGCCCTCCACCTCTCCTCCTGCCAGCTCAGCCCTCTGGAGCACTGATCCAAAGCTGCCATCCTGGCCTCTCATTTCCCTCCCAGCATCAGTTCACTTGAGGCTCCTCTGCTCCAAGCAGCTGCCGGATGAACGCACCTTTTCCCTTCTCAGCTTTGTCACCTGATCTTGGTTTGTTCCTTTTTCTTGTTCTCTGTTCTTCTTTCCTCTTTGGCCCATCTTTGTCCTTCCTGAGACAACTCTCACCATGGTTTTTAGGGATTTGGGCAAAGGGCAGTGCATGAAGCAGAGAGGGAAGTGTGGAGTGCAGTAGTCACGAGCTGTGCCCTGTCTGTGCTCCTGGATCTCCCTGTTTTCTCCACCGTGCCAGTGGTGACTCTTCCTTTCATCCCCCTCAGGAGCAGCTCTTGGCAGCACCAGTCTGTCCTGCTCTCACATCCGAGCAGGGTCCTCCCCTCTGTGTGATTGTTCATCCTCCTGCCTTGAGCTCTTCTCAGATGATTAATTCTTCTTCCTCCTGTTGCTCCTCAGTTCTGGTGCAGGTTCACTTGAGTCCTTCTCCAGGCAGAGCCCAAGTGCCATCTCTCTCTAGTAGAGCATCCCACTGCCTTTTCCCAACCTGGCATGAAACCTGTGCCAGGAATTGTCTGTCTGTCTCTCCTGCTCAGGGCAGCAGGACAGTCCCTATTGCTGGGGGTGGTGTGGGAGATGGATGGGCTCAGTGTCTGACCCTTCTCCACTTCCCTTGGGATGTTTTTCTCTTCCCAGCTGGTCAAGAGCTGCAATGAGGGAGCTCGGGCTATGGAGAGGACAGAGCAGATGTACACCTTGCAGAAACAGCTGGAATTTGGGAAGAAGAAGGTGAGGCCTTGTGGAAGTGGTGGTGGGAAGTCTTGTGGGGCCTGTTTAGACAGGTCAGACCCATGCTGGGAATCCTTCTGGGAAGCCTGGAGTGGTCTTCCACCGGGCAGCACTGACAGAACCAGAGGACACAGTCTCAAGCTACATCAGGGGAGGCATAGGTTGGATATTAGGAAAAAAATTTTCACCAAAAGAATAATAAAGTACTGGAATGCTCTTCCCAGGGAGGTGGTAGAATCAGCATCTCTGAATGTGTTTAAAAAAACACTGGACATGGCACTTGATGCTATGGTTGAGGTGTTAGGGCATAGGTTGGACTCGATGATCTTGGAGGTCTCTTCTACCCTCATTATTCTGTGATTCTGTGACTGTTGGATGCAGGCAGTTTCTAAAAAGTGCAGTAAAGCCATGACAGTGTTGGGGTCCAGGGGCTGCGTCTCTGGGTGTGCTGGAATGGGGTGCACGGCCCCCTGGAAAATCCTTTTGAAAAGACCCTTAAGCGCTGTGACGGTGTTCACAGGGGTCTTAGGATGAGGGAAGAGATGAGGATCTGACTCCATGTTAAGAATAGAATAGGATGGAATGATAACAAAGGTTTGTGGCTCAGACAGAGAGTCCAAGCCAGCTGGGCTGTGATTGGCCATTAATTACAAACAACCACATGAGACCAATCACAGATCCACCTGTTGCATTCCACAGCAGCAGATAACCATTGTTTACATTTTGTTCTTGAGGCCTCTCAGCTTCTCAGGAGAAAAAAATCTTAAGGAAAAGATTTTTCATGAAAGATGTCTGTGACAAACGCATGTGGTGTGTCCATCCCAACTGACCCTGGGGCCACTGGGGCAGGTTCACTTTGTGCCTTGATTTTGCCTGCTGCTGGTGAGGGAACAGTGCCTGAGCCTTTGCTGGTGCTGTTCCAGCCTTTCCCGCTGATCTCGGTGTCCCGGTGGCTGCTGAAGCGGGGGGCTGCACCTGCTGCTCCTCGAGGAGCCCGGAATCTTCCGCCGCGGCGCCGGCCGCCTCTGCCACCTCTTCCTCTTCAACGACGTCCTCATCATCACCAAGAAGAAGAGGTGAGGGCCCTGCCTTTCCCTGAAGAACAGCTAGGGGGATTAAACTCCAATTTCCCCAGCAGAGTATTGGAATAATTACCAATATAGCCAGACGGGACATGCCTTGGCTTGTCTGGCCCTTGGTGCCGAACCAAACAGTGGCAACTGTGGTGTTTGACCCCACAGACACTTTTGGCTGGCTGGTGTGTGGTGTTTCATCCCACAGACACTTTTGGCTCTATGGGTGTGTGGTGTTTCACCCCACAGACACTTTTGGCTGGCTGGTGTGTGGTGTTTCACCCCACAGACACTTTTGGCTGGCTGGGTGCTGCTCTGGGCACTGCAGACAAGTCCAGGCCTGCAGGAGCTCTGGTGGTGCTGGGATGGAGCTTCCCCCCATACACTTTTGGCTGGCTGGTGTGTGGTGTTTCATCCCACAGACACTTTTGGCCGGCTGGGTGCTGCAGTTGGCACTGCAGACAAGTCCAGGCCTGCAGGAGCTCTGGTGGTGCTGGGATGGAGCTTTCCCCCATAACAGGGTCTGCTGCTCAGGTTCCCCTCTGTGGAGAAGTTTTAAGGCGGTGGTGAAGGAAAGGAGTCGGTTCTGATGGAGGGTTTGGATCCAGAGCTTTATTCTGGCCCACAGGCCTCTGAATGCAGCACCAGCTCCAACAGAACTCCCTGAGCCCGTGGTTGCTGCTCCTTTGAACCCCAGGAAGAGGGGAGGGAAGGGGTCGGGAGCCACCAACCAGGGACAGGAGGGGAGGGACAAAGGACACCTGGATGGCCCAGTGCCCCCAGGGGTAGAGGGCATCCTTTGGATCTGCCAATCCCTTCTGGAATTCCAGGACTGACAGACAGTGTTGGGAGGGGGAAGGAGAGGTGACTGACACACCTGGCAGGGAATTATCAGGGGAGGGTTCTGAGGTAAACCATGAAATCACAACACAACAGCAGAGCAATCTGTGAGATTTCCCTGTTTCCACCTTTGTGAGCTGTCCCTTGTCAGCCAGAAGAGTCACACCAGTGGCCTTGCCTCGGTGGGTGGGTGATCAGCAAGTCCCCAGAGCCATGTCCCACCCTGAACATCAGCACCAGGCTGCTCTGGCAATGCTGCTGAGCCTGCTGTGCCGGGCTGGGGGCTGGGAAGTGGCCCAGACCCCACAGCTGGGTCACTGATCCCATCTGTGCCGCAGTGAGGAGAGCTACACGGTCATGAACTACGCCACGCTGGACCAGGTCACCGTGGAGAAGGTGGAGAGCTCAGAGCCACCCTCCCCTCCTCCGGGCAAGGCTGGTGGGCACCTGCTGCGAGTGGTGCTGGAGAAGGACAGCGAGGGCCGGCGGGAGGAGGTGGTGCTGTCAGCAGAGACCCTGTGAGTGCCACACTGGGATTTGGCTCTGGCCCTTGGGATGAACTTGGGATGAACTGGGAATCCCACCATGTGGGGTTTTGCTCTGGCCCTTGGGATGAACTGGGAATCCTCTGAGGCTTCTGTGTTCACAGGGGTCTGAGGATGAGGGAAGAGATGGGGATCTGACTCCATGTTTCAGAAGGCTTGATTTATTATTTTATGATATATATTATATTAAAACTATACTAAAAGAATAGAAGAAAGGATTTCATCAGAAGGCTGGCTAAGAATAGAAAAGGAAAGAATGATAACAAAGGTTTGTGTCTCAGAGAGTCCGAGCCAGCTGATTGTGATTGGCCATTAATTAGCAACAACCACATGAGACCAATCACAGACCCACCTGTTGCATTCCACAGCAGCAGATAACCATTGTTTACATTTTGTTCCTGAGGCCTCTCAGCTTCTCAGGAGAAAAAATCCTAAGGAATGGACTTTTCAGAAAATATCATGGCTACAGACTTCTGCAGATCTCCCTTTACGCCCACGCTCCTCCTCCTAGAAACTGGGATGTGCACAGCCTTCTCCCAGGCTCTGTCCCTTCCTCTCTCTTATATCTCCCATATAATTCCCATATCAGCTTCCCCTGTCCAGGTGAAGCAAAGCAGCTGGGCCATGTGTGCCACTTGGGAAGTGTCCTGACACTGAATAGTCTGATCAATGTGACTCCCCTGGAAAGCATTCATCCTGATGGGAACGTCCCAGCTGCTGCTGGCCGCAGCGATGCTGTCCTGAGGCTCTCTTTGTGTTTCCCTCTGGCAGGAGTGACCGGGCCAGGTGGATTGCAGCTCTGATGCACAGGGAGAAGGAGCAGCCTGACACCACTCCCAAAGGAGGTACCGTGTGCCCGAGGGCAGCCTGGCTCTGCTGGGATTCCCTGTCACACCAGAGCATTTGCAGGGCCAGGTTTCTGCCTGCTTCTCCTCCATTCCTGGAGTGGAGAGGAAAACTCCATGCTGTGACCATGTTCACAGGGGTCCTAGGATGAGGGAAGAGATGAGGATCTGACTCCATGTTTCAAGAGGCTTGATTTATTATTTTATGATATATATTCTATTAAAACTATACTAAAAGAATAGAAGAAAGGATTTCATCAGAAGGCTGGCTAAGAATAGAAAAAGAAAGAATGATAACAAAGACTTGTGGCTCAGACAGTGTCCAAGCTATCTGACTGTGATTGGCCATTAATTAGAAACAACTCTATGAGACCAATCACAGATGCACCTGTTGCATTCCACAGCAGCAGATAACCATTGTTTACATTTTGTTCCTGAAGCCTCTCAGCTTCTCAGGAGAAAAAACCCTAAAGAAAGGATTTTTCATAAAAGATGTCTGTGATACCACCCACCCTTGCTCCTTAGGAGTTGTCTCTCAAGAAGTTATCGGTCACAATTGACCTTAAATACATTTCCTGGGAGGCACAGTGGCATTCCAGGAA
>NW_005054449.1:1558131-1563878 GCF_000277835.1 Geospiza fortis
TTTGGCAAGCTTGGAGGGATAAGGGGCAGGGACAGGAGGGACTGGAGCATGCTGTGCTGTGGAGCACTGGGTGGGCAGCTGGGGGAGGGCATGGCTGGGGCTGTGCCTGCTCACTGTCCCTGCTGTCCCCTGTCCTGCAGACCTGAGCCAGGTGGAGATCACCCGTGCCTACCTGGCCAAGGAGGCGGATGAGTTGTCCCTGCAGCAGGCAGACGTTGTCCTGGTGCTGGGGGAAGAGGATGGTGAGTGCCAGGGAGCGTGGGGCTGGGTGTGGGGCAGGCTCTGAGCTCAGCAGAGCCAGGGCAGGGGGAACCTTCGGTGATCCTTGGGGACTGGGTTTTAGCAATGGCAGAAGCTTCCAGGAAGTCCTGGCTGCTGGTGAGACCCGTGGCACTGGCTGGTGCTGTGTCCCAGCAGGTGACAGTGGCTCCTGGGGGGCTGGGGGAGGTGGCACTGCCATGGGCTGCTCTTGTGTTCCTTAGGGGTAACTCCTGTGTGCAGACTGTGGCTGGCACCAGCAGTAGAAGCCTCAGAAATGAGAGGAAACACCCCCCAGAGCAGGCAGTAAAACAGAAACCTCCTCCCCTGCCATCCCTGTGATGCCTTGTGCAGGCTGACCTAGAACAGAGACTAGATGGAGCTAAAGAATCAAGTAGGGATTTATTAGCAGGTCTCAGTAGATCCATCTTGGGCAGCACAAGAGCCCAGCCAGGGCTACACCACAGCTGAACCCAAAATGGTCACAAAATGCACGACAGGTCACAGGGTCTCTCACTTTTATAAGTTTTGGTCCTTTGCATATTGGAGTTAATTGTCCAATTCCAGCTTTAGCCCATGCAGTCCCATCCTTCTTGTTTTTCTTTCTTCAGCCCACGTTGTTTGTGCTCTTGGGCCTGAGATTTGGATCATTTGTCCTTGGTGCCCAGCTGGAGCAGGAATTGTTTTGTCTCCCTGCTCTGTGCACAGAGCTCACCATCCCCTAATATGAAACCCAGACCCGCACACTAAAGCAGCACAGAATGTGAAAAATAGAAAAGCCAAAACCTGAGGCATCACCTGGATACCTCTAGCCAGCACCTCCAAGGGGGAGGGGAGTGGTGCATCCCCAGGATCCACAGCCCTTCCTGGCCCTGTCAGAGCTCTGTTCTCCCTAGGCTGGTGCTGAGGGGAGCAGGGCTGGTTCCCCCAGGATCCATGGCCCTTCCTGGCCCTGTCAGAGCTCTGTTCTCTCCTAGGCTGGTGCTGGGGGGAGCGTTTGCGGGATGGGGAGCGGGGCTGGTTCCCCCAGGCCTGTGCCAGGCCCATCACCAGCCGTGTGGCCGCCGGGGGCAACGTGCGGCGCATGGAGCGGCTGCGCATCGAGACCGACGTGTAGGGGCAGCCCAGAGGGAGCCCCAGACCTCTGCAGACTGAGCCCACGGAGAGGAGGCAGCAGCAGAGCCTTTCTTCTTAACTGTGCTTGTGCCACGTGGCAGATCTCATCAGCCAGGATAGAGTTGTGTGGCAGCAGTGACGCAGCAGCTCCTCTGTGAGAGCTGGCACCGGGCACTCCTGGCAGTGCTGGCACTGGTGGCCTGGAACAGGCTCCAGGAGCAGCCAAGGGTTTGGCTCAGGTTGGGAAGCTGGAGCTGTTCTGGGCTCTGAGGTGCCCGTGCCACCGTGTCCAAGCTGGAGCTGTTCTGGGCTCTGAAGTGCCCGTGCCACGGTGTCCAAGCTGGAGCTGTTCTGGGCTCTGAGGTGCCCGTGCCACCATCTCTGTCCCTGCAGCACCTGCTGCACACCTGGTATGGGGGGAGCACACCCCAGTCAGGCTTTGTTTGGAGCTTAAATCCATGTGCGTGGCTTATTCCTCAGCCCAATTTTTGCTGCTGTTTCTCTTTTTTCTGCCTCTCCCCCCCACAATAATTCTTGGGCCCTTCGGGCAGAGTCGTGCCCTGCACAGGTGAGGTGATGCCAGACACCTTTTGGTCACTTGATGAAATACTTGATGCCAGAGTTGTTCCCATGGAGTCAGCTCTGGGATGTGCTCCAGGCAGAGGGGGAAGCAGGGGCAGGATGAGGAGCAGTGCTGCCTTCCCCTCCTCCCAGCTGGGGAGGGGGCTCTGCCCAGGGCTCAGCCCCTCACTCCCCGTGCAGGGGACATGGCTGCTACGATTTTGGGGTGCCAAACTTCACATTCACTGTTCTGATCAAACTGTTCGACTGTAAATTAACAATAAATTCTTATATTCAATGGACCACGTGTTCTGTGTTAGTGGTGAGTGTCCCTGAGCATGACAGCTCCAAGGTTGTCCCAACCATGAGCCCTAAAATGAAGCTTCATTCTGCTGGTGGCATTGCATGTCCTGACACAATATCTACACCTCATGGAACACCCTCCAGAGCCCCTGCCAGCCTGCTGTCACCTGCAGCAGCTGTCAGGTGCATTTGAGTGAGACAGACAAGATAAATAGAAACTCAGCCAGGCTTTCTGTTTATTTCTTTTAACTGTGGAGAAAGTAACATTTTTTTCATCAGTGCTAAATTAAAGAAGATCCAAAAAGGGAGACAGTACAAGAGAAGAGGAAGCAAACAAACTGGATTAAGAAATATGAACAGGAAAAGAACATTATATAAAAATATAGGTACAGGGTTTGCCCTGAGCAGCTGCCAGGAGTCCTGGAGCTGCAGCTGGAATGGGACAGGATGGATCCATCCCCATGTTTCAGGCTATTCCCATGCTCTCCTGGAGCAGGGCCA
This sequence comes from Geospiza fortis, assembly GCF_000277835.1. Lineage (NCBI taxonomy): Eukaryota > Metazoa > Chordata > Aves > Passeriformes > Thraupidae > Geospiza > Geospiza fortis. The sequence continues at coordinate 1,560,871 of NW_005054449.1, forward strand.
TGGAGGCAGAGCATCTCCACTGGCCTCCTCCTCCTCCTCCTGTGCTGCTCCCAGTCACTGGAACCTTCCTGTGATGGCCCAGGAGCTCCAAGGCAAAGGGGAGCTGAGGGATGATTGTCTGGAGATGAGCAGCACCACTGGCAGCACTGATGGGCTCATTTGGCACATGGACAAAATCTTCCTGCTCCCTGCTTATCCCACATCCAACCTCACCAGCACGATTTTGGTCCTTCACTACACACTCATATCAACATGATTTCTTCACAAGAATGATAGCTAATGTAAAAAAAAAATACTGTTAAGGAAGAAATAAAATAAGAAAGGAATTAGCCCAAAATGACAAGTTCTATACAGATTAAAATAAATTCCATCAGGAAAAGAAAGAATTCTTTTATTATTTTCAGTTGGCCCCTGTGGGAATAATTTAAAGGCCAAGTGCCTGGGCAGGGCTGTGCTGCAGCCTGTGGGGATGGGATGGGATGGGATGGGATGGGATGGGATGGGATGGGATGGGATGGGATGGATGGGATGGGGTGGGATGGGATGGGATGGGATGGGGTGGGATGATGGGATGGATGGGATGGGATGGGGCTGTCCCTCTCCTCTGCAGAGCTGGGGCTCCTCTGGCAGTGGCTTCACCTGCCCAGGAGCTTTGTGCAAACAGACAAAGGGGGCCCTGGCCCCCGACCAGGGTGATTTGGTGACACTGGAGTGTGACATTCCCCACTGCTGCAGGTGGCCAGCTCCTGACTACGACTGGCATGACAAAATAACTCAGGATTCAGGGCTGGGAGAGGCCATTCCCACTGGGATTTGCCTTGACCAGATGAGCCAGCTCTTTGTCTCCATTCCATGCAGAATCTCTGACTTCCTCAGTCGATTTTGGCTTCCTTCTTCTTGCAGTAAGTGACATGGGCAGCACCATGGGCTGGCAAACTTCTGGCATGAAGAACAGGCTCCAGGCCCCTGACAAGCTTGTCCAGCACAGCCTGTTCTGTCAGGAGGCACCAGCTCTGGAGCCCTGTGTGTTTTCCCCTGGCGAATGGTCACTTACAGTAAAAATAATGGAAAATTCAAATTTAAAAAAAAATAATTCAAGTGAGGTGGTGCGTCCACAGGAGGCCCAGTCTCAGGAGAGCTGACCATCAGTCCTGACGACACTGTGGTGCAGCTTCCCATAAATATTGATGCATAAATACCTGATTTGGACCATGATTTCAGCCCCCTCCCCAAGCGCAGCACCCGAAAGTTGAAGGCCAGCAATGTGCCACAAGCTGTCAAAGTCCACTGTCCCCTGAGCAGAATTGATCCCTCCTGCCCTGGTCACCTGGTCTCTGGCCAAGGGCACGCCCTGGTGTGGGCAGGGCACACGTGTCCTCAGGGCCAGCCCGCGCTGGCACAGTGAACTGGTTATACTGGGAGCTTCAGCCTCACTCAGACACCCCAAAAGCAGCAGCTGGGGCTGCCAGGAGATGAGAGCTGCTCGTGTGGCTCAAAACTGAGTTCATTACAGGTCATTGGCTTCTTCAGGCGGCTGCTTGGTGAAACCAAGGGAGTGCTGCCAGAGCAGGACCTACTCCTCTGCTGGCTGGAGCCCCTCGGGGGGTGGTGGTGGCCTGGTGGGTGGCAGGGACTGCGTGGCTGGAAAACAAGACAGGACAGGTCAGTCCTTGCTGTGGGCAGCCCTGCTAAACCTCCCTAATGCTGCCAGGCCTGGGGGCACACTCCCTCCCCATTCCCCTCCCCACTGGGAGCACTGGTCCCAGTCTGTGGGTTTGGGTCAGACCCTCCTGCCCCCCACCCAGCACCCACGGGGGTCACTCTGAGCCCACAGGTTTGGGCGAGGATGAGGAGTGTGGGGGTTTCACTGTGGTTGGTGCATGGGATCAACATCCCAGCTCATGCTCAGAGTGGGATTTGTGCCCTGGCTGTTCCAGGGGCACATTTATGGCCACGCTGCTAAACACCTTCAATTCTGAGCCTTCATAAACCTCCCTGGTGGCTGCAGTGACAGCAAACAGGTCAGACCAACTGAGGGGCTGGGCAAGAGGCAGGTGCTGCCCTAAGTGACTGGACTGAGCTGATTTACTGTTCCCAAACCCCATCCGCTGGCACAGAACCACAGAACCCACCCCCTGAGCCCGGGCACAGCCTCCCCTCGGGTCCTGTCCCCTCCCTGGCCTCACCTTCGCGGCAGGTGGGTCCCGTGTGGCCGTGCAGGCACAGGCACTGCCCGTTCCTGGCGTTGCAGTAGGAGCTGCTGGGGGCACACTGGCATGCCAGGCTGCACTCGGGGCCGAACTGGGTGGGCTGGCACTCTGCAGAGGGCACAGAGCTGCTCAGCTGTGCTGGAATTCAGGACATCCCTCTGGCTGTCCTGGATTGCCCAAACCCCTGCCAGAGAGAGACCCTGGCACAGAGCCCGAGACCCCTGTGATTTTGATTATGACCCATGGAAAAAAACAATTACCAACCTTACATGAGGATCTGCAAGCCACAAAAGTCTAAGTAGAGTAATAGTTAGTTTGTCACGGGGTGAAAAAATAGATTTTTGGCGTTTTTAGAATGGGGGTTTGGAGATTGTTTATCCAACATGTGATTGTTCACTGGTTTCATGTGAATTGTTTTGACTTAATGACCAATCAGTGCCAAGCTGTGTCAGGGCTCTGGAAGGAGTAATGAGTTTTCATTATTAGCTTTTTAGCGTAAGTATCCTTTCCATATTCTTTAGTATTGTTTAGTATTCGTTAATATAATATGGTATTATAAAATAATAAATTAGCCTTCTGAGAACATGGAGTCAGTTGCATCATTCCTGCCTTCACTGGGACATTTCCCAGCAAATACAATAGGTCCTGGCAGCAAACTGCTCCAGTGTGGGGTTCTCATGGGGTCACAGGTCCTGGCAGCAAACTGCTCCAGTGTGGGGTTCTCATGGGGTCACAGGTCCTGGCAGCAAACTGCTCCAGTGTGGAGTTCCCTTGGGGTCACATATCCTGGCAGCAAAC
>NW_005054449.1:1563891-1564947 GCF_000277835.1 Geospiza fortis
TAAAATAAAGATTAAAATTAAAGAATTAAAATTAAAAATTAAAAATAAAAACATAATAGCATAAAATAATAAATTAAAAAGAAAATTAAAAATTCTGAGAACATGGAGTCAGATTCATCATTCCTCCCTTCATCTGGGAACCCCACAAATACAATATGCCACCGCCCCTCTCACCCTGTGAGGTGACACACACCAGAAAAAAGCCTCTCCCAGCTTCCTGGGGGCAAACCCCCTGTCACATAGCCCTGTTCCTCCCCTGCCCAGCCGGGGCTCAGCTCACCTGCAGCACACGTGGGGCCGGTTCTGCCCGGGGGGCACAGGCAGCGCCCGGTCACCGGGTCACAGGGCACATCACTGGGGCAGTCACAGAGATGCTGGCACCCCTCGCCGTACGTCCCTTCCTTGCAGCCTGTGTGAGACACACAATACAGGCCCTGCTCTGCGTGTCTGGCCCTTGGGATGCCCTCGGGAAGGGCGAGGAGGAGGATGGAGGTACCTGTGTGACAGCGCTCGCCCCGCAGCCCCGGGGGACAGCGGCAGCGCCCGGTGACGGGGTCACAGCCCGCTCCGTGCTCGCAGTCACAGCGCTGCTGGCAGCCCTCTCCATGGAACCCCGGGGGACAGCCTGCGATGGGAGAGGCTCGTTAGAGACGGGGTGAGCAGAACTCTGCAGCAGAGCCTTGGACAGCCCGGCAGGGAGGAGCACAGAGCCCAAACTGTGCTCGAATTGTGCCCAACTTGGGCCCAAATTGTGCCCAACTTGTGCCCGACTTGTGCCTGAACTGTGCCCGTCTTGTACCTGACTTGTGCCTGAATTGTGCCCAAATTGTGCCCGACTTGGGCCCAATTTGTGTCTGACTTGTGCCCAACTTGTACCCAGCTTGTGCCCAGCTTGTGCCAAACTTGTGCCCAACTTGTGCCAAACTTGTGCCCAAATTGTGCCCAACTTGTGCCCAAATTTTGCCCGAATTCTGCCCGGTGCTCCAAGCGCCGCGTTCAGCCCCACAGGGTTTGCTCAGTGCCCAACACCCAACACTCACTGTGCTCGCACAGGGG
>NW_005054449.1:1565243-1570987 GCF_000277835.1 Geospiza fortis
TGACAAAAACTGGACACAGTGTGTGAGCTCCACAATTAGACAGGATCCGGGCCAGGGTTATCTAATTCACAGGATTTGCAAATCAGATTTGTGGGCAGAGGAGTGGGCAGAGATGCTGAGCATCCCCAGAGCCATGCTTCAGACTGTGGGGCCGTGCAGCTTCACGCTTCAGGCTGTGCTAAGGCAGGGCTGCCACGGGTGGGATGATAAAAGCTGTACCCGGGATGTGAGCTCCACAGTCAGACAGGATCCGGGCCAGGGTTACCTAATTTGCAGGATTTGCAAATCAGATTTGCAGGCAGAGGGAGCAGCAGAGCTGCTCAGCATCTCCACAACTGAGCTTCAGACTGTGGGGCCGTGCAGCTTCACGCTTCAGGCTGTGCCACGGCAGGGCTGCCACGGGTGGGATAACAAAAACCAGACCCGGTGTGTGAGCTCCACAATCAGACAGGATCCGGGCCAGGGTTGCCTAATTCGCAGGATTTGCAAATCAGGTGGCAGAGGAGCAGGCAGAACTGCTCAGCATCCCCTGAGACTGGGCTGCCATGGGTGGGATGACAGAAAGTGGACCCGGTGTGTGAGCTCCACAATCAGACAGGGTTACCTGAATCACAGGATTTGCCCGTCCACCCTGGGGCACAGGAGCAGGAGCCATCGGCGGGGTGGCAGAGCCCCCCGTTGTGGCAGGAGCAGCGCTGCTGGCAGCCCGGCCCGTAGCGATGCTTCTCACAACCTGCAGGGCCAGAGGAGACACGGTGGGCACAGTGTCACAGACAGACTTAATGAAAAATCCTTTCATTAGGATCTTTTTCTCCTAAAAAGCTGAGAGGCCTCAGGAACAAAATGTAAACAATGGTTATTCGCTGCTGTGGAATGCAACAGGTGCATCTTTGATTGGTCTCACGTGGTTGTTTTTAATTAATGGCCAATCACAGTCCGGCTGTCTCAGACTCTCTGGTCAGTCACAAGATTTTCTTATCATTCCATTCCTTTCTATTCATTTCAAGCCTTCTGATGAAATCCTCTCTTCTATTCTTTTAGTATAGTTTTAATATGTCATTTTCTTTTAATATAATATCATAAAATTAAAAAATATATCACAATATATAATATATATATAAAATATAATAGGAGAATTAATGCTAAATGAGTAACCAGGGTCCTCCCTCTACGACGCAAGCTCACATCCGTACGTTATTAACAAATCACCAACATACGACAAATCAAACAGGCAGAGTATTAAATATAAATAAATAAATAAATAATGAATAACTAAATAACTAAATAATAAATAAATAAATAATCTATTTAATATATATAATATATATTATGTAAAATACAATGTATATCATAAATCAGCCTTCTGAAACATGGAGTCAAGATTCTCATCTCTTCCCTCGTCCTGTGAACACCACCACAGGCACAGGGAGCACGAGCAGAGATCTCAGGGTGAGGAAATCATCTCCTGCCCAGGATCTTTCCCAACCTGACAGCCCTGATGCACGGCACTTGCCTTGCTCACACGTGGGGCCAGCTCTGCCCGGAGGGCACACGCAGTCTCCAGTGACAGGGTGACAGGGGACACCGGCCCCACAGGGACACAGCCCTGCACAGTCCTGGCCATAGCGACCAGCAGGGCATCCTGGAGGGAGGAAAAACTCAATCAGGCCAAAGCAGGGCTGGGGAGGTGGGAGGTGGCACAGGGAAAGTTTTGCACAGCAATGGAGCTGAGTGATGGGATGAGAAGGAGCCTCCTGCCCTGCCCTGCTGTGCTATAGGATCATGGAATGGTTTGGGTTGGAAGAGAGCTTAAAGATCATCGGTTTCCAACCCCTCTGCCATGGGGACACCTCTCACTAAGCCAGGCTGCTCCAAGCCCTGCCCAGCCATGGCTGTACAGTGATACAGCGAGGGCATGGTGTGTCAGGAGAAATCACTTTATCATCAAATAAACAGAGCAGAAAAACATTTCCATGGCTAAGGCAGACAGCAAACTGTCTGTCACAGACATCTTTTACGAAAAATCCTTCCCTTACGATTTTTCCTCCTGAGAAGCTGAGAGGCCTCAGGAACAGAATGTAAACAATGGTTATCTGCTGCTGTGGAATGCAACAGGTGCATCTGTGACTGGTCTCATGTGGTTGTTTCTAATTAATGGCCAATCACAGTCCAACTGTCTCAGATTCTCTGTCTGAGCCACAAGCCTTTGTTATCATTCCTTCTTTTCCTATTCTTAGCCAGCCTTCTGATGAAATCCTTTCTTCTATTCTTTTAGTATAGTTTTAATATAATATATATCATAAAATAATAAATCAAGCCTTCTGAAACATGGAGTCAGATCCTCATCTCTTCCCTCATCCTCAGATCCCTGTGAACACGGTCACAACTGTCATCTGCCCTGAGACAGAGCAGGAGGGCATTGCTGCCAGGACAAGTGGACAGAGGACACAGGGAGCTTTTCCCGGGAGTAAATCCTTGTTCTGCTGCTCATCCCTGTAGGGTCAGCAGCATTTCTGCGGGCAAGATCTGCCTCTGCCACCCCTCAGATCCCTCTAAGGAGGTTCCCCTGCTTTGCCAGCCCCCGTGGCTGGAGCAGAGCTCACCGATGGCGCAGTCAGCTCCGATGAATCCCGCGGGGCAGTGGCACATCCCCGTGGCACTGTCACAGCGTCCCCCGTTCCTGCACCGGCACCGCCGCTCGCAGTCCCGGCCGTACCAGCCCGGGGAGCACTCTGAGGGGACAACAAACAGAGGCTACAAACACAGGGAGAAGGTTCAGACAGCCTGGGGATATCCACCAAGTGGATTTGCATGGATGTTTCACCCAGGAGAGTTCTGTCTGTGCCAGCCCCAAAGCACCCAGAACTCACACACACACACATCTCTCATGGCACTGGGATCTCAGGATGGCACAGCCAGCACAGGGATGCAGTGGCAGCAGAGCAGGACTCACCCAGCTGGCAGGCAGGACCGTGGAAGCCAGGGGGACAGACACAGGCCCCGGTGACAGGGTGACACTCCTGGGTGGCTCCGGAGCACTGGCAGATCTGAGCACAGCCCTCCCCAAAGGTCCCTGGCTGGCAGGCTGTGAGGAGACAGGGGCACCAAGGGGACTCAGGAGCCATCCCACCCCTCTCTCCAAGGTTTTTTTTAAAAAACATTTTATTTTAAGCCAGGATTTAGAGAGCCTTTTATGGCAGTAAAATTCTCCGCCACCCAAAAAGCAAAGGGACTCTCATGCAAAGGGTTCATTCACTCCAGGAAATACTTGGGTTGAAAGGAAAGGCAAGTACTTAAAGGCATTAAATGCCTTTTGCTGTGCCAGCCCTTCCTGCCCTCACGTTTCTGCAGGCTCCACACACAGACATGGCAAATCCAGCACTGTCCTCTGCGTCAGGAACGTGCTCACACACCTCTGTCTCTTCCAGACTTGCTCCTACCCACAGGAGCTCGTTTTAACAGTGATTTATTGCTAATCCTCTGGCTAAATACCCAGCTCTGCTTTCCCACTTGGCTCCCTCTGCCCCGCTAACATTCCACAGGCATGCACCCAGCTGCCAGCCCGGGAGCTGCTCCTTGGCACAGCCCTGCTCTTGGGCTGGTTTTCCTTGTTTATCTGTAGGAGCGTTGGGGGGTAGCACGGTTGGGACAGACGGAGATGAGAGATTTTTGAAGTTAGGTCGTGGAACTTGGGGTTTATTGCAAAGGGCCTGGGTGCAGGGGCCTTTTGGAATTTGGGGTTTATTGCAAAGGGCCTGGGTGCAGGGCCCTGCTGGGAGCTGCCAGCCACAGCTCAGAGCAGGCCCAAGAGAAGAGAGGGGGAGAGAGGATGAGAGGGTAAGAGAGTACGAGGGTACGAGAGCAAAAGCATAAGAGAGTAAAAGACAAGAGCTAAGAGAGCGAAGTTCTCGTTATAATCAATAAATCATCTTGTGTTGAATATTCTGATTTTCACTAACTAATCTAGTACAATATACAAATTTTATAGCATTTACATACAGCCTATATTCTTTTGCTAAGCTGGTAGGGTCTGCTCTGGCCCTTGGGCCTGTCTGCAAGCAGAGGGAATTGTTCCATCAAAAGGGGATTACTTTCAGCTGGCTACACCACTGTTCTCCTGTTGTCAGTAACTGAGGGATCTCAAAGCTTGCTTTCATTTCAATCTCGCTTATAGATTCCATATTCTCAAAATCTTTTGCCAGGCAATCCTATTTGTAAGGCTTTCCTGTTTCATCTTCCCCAACATTTATTTTTCTTTTTCCCTTCTATTTTCTGTAGGAATGGCTCGGCCCACCCCGTTCCCAGAGGCTGCAGGAGGACCATTCCCATCTCCGTACGTTTTTCGCATCCAGAGCCGGTCAGTCCTGGCGGGCAGCCGCACTGGCCGGTGACGTGGTGACAGGGCACTCCCAGGGGACAGCCACAGCGACTGGCACAGTCCTTCCCAAAGAAACCTGGCAGGCAGGCTGTGGGAAAACAAACAGTGGGATATGAGTCTGCTGCTGTTGGAGTTCTGGAGAGTTTGAGGCTTTCTGTGCTGACTCCCAAGAGAGCACTGCGTTTGACCTGAGGCCGTGGAGAAAGCTTCCAAAATTGATTGATAGCACTGGGATTGTGGGTGTGGCGTTGGTTGGAATTGTGTGACATCACAGGGTGGGAAACTTAGAGTTTGGGGTTTTAGAATATAGTAATAAATATGGAGAAAGATGGAGGTTTTAGGGGGGAGGCTGGTCCTTCTTTTTCACCCTCTTCTTTCTTCTCTTCTTCACCTTCTTCCTTCTTCTCCATGGGTTTGGGTGGTTTTGTGTAATTGGACAGAAAAGTCCACATTGCAGACTCTGAGTGATTGGTTATTGGGTTAAAAGTGAAAATAATTTAGATGTAATTTCTTAATTGGATGGTTTAGCCTTAAAAGACCTTGCAATGAAAGACAGTTGGCCATTTTGTGCCTTGTTAGTGAAGAACTGCAGAACTCACTGCTGTGAGGCTGTAACATTGATAAATAATAAACACCTGAGTCTGAACGTGAACCATTGTCTCAAGTGCCTTCAATCTGACCTCAACAGAGGAAAAAGGAAGCTGAAAACAGGCATTCTGCCTGGATTTAAGTTGTTGCTATACCTGGAAGGCATCAGAGCCTCCTCCAAAGGGCTCCTGCCCCAGTGCCGAGCCAGCCCAGCAGCATCTCGTGTCACAGCCTCAAAATATTTTGCCACAGCTTGTAATTGTCATGCAAAATGACGTTTCCCTCTTCCCAGGCTCTGGAGCAGCTGATGTTTCCCTGTGTTTCCCTCACCCAGGGGTGCTCCTCACCTTTCTCACAGCGCCGGCCCCTCCAGCCCCGGGGGCAGTCACAGGCGCCGGTGACGTGGTGGCACGAGACGTTGTCCCCACAGTCACAGAGCTGCTCACAGCGCGCCCCAAACAGCCCCTCCGGACAAGCTTCAGGGATGAAAACACAGCAGAGAGGACAAGTTGCACAAAAAATGTAACTTTGGGGGTTTTTTCCTCCTGTAGTTCCCCAGCTGACTGGGTCTGGATCTTGTGCACACACAGGCAGCTTGAAATACAGACATGGGGAGCTGACGGGACACTAGCTTGGTTCTTTTTTTAAAAAAACAACATGATTTCTATCTTTTGGGTGGGTTTCTTCATTATATTGGAAGAAATTGCAATATATTAATAATATATTGTTATTAATATTATACATTATCTAATCATTTATGTAATATATTATAATTATA
>NW_005054449.1:1571015-1585152 GCF_000277835.1 Geospiza fortis
TTATATTATATTATATTATATTATATTATATTATATTATATTATATTATGTTATGTTATGTTATGTTATGTTATGTTATGTTATGTTATGTTATGTTATGTTATGTTATGTTATGTTATGTTATATTATATTATATATTGGAAGTGCTTTACACTGCCTGGTGCCCCGTGCTGCTGAGGCTGTGTGGGGTTCTGGGACCCCATGTGACAATGCTGGGAGGGGACACTGTCCCTCAGGATGTGGCAGGACCCAGTGAGGTGATTTGCATGGCCAAGCCTCAGCTGCCAGCAGAGCTGTTCACAGCCTCCTGAAGGGAAAAACATCCCCAGCAGAAAACCTGAGAGTGGCTGGGGGCAGCTGGGGCTCTGGTGGCAGCTCCCTTGTGCCAGCTGCTGAGTGCTGCCACTGGACTTCACACCCTGATTTAAGGATGTGCCAAGCTGAGGTGTCATGACCCCAGAAGGGAAGAAGCCTGGGGATCTCTGCTTGGTGTGGTGATACCTGGTGAGGTCCCTGTCACTGCTCTGAAGGCCAAGAGCCTTTTCAAACCCTTCTTCATGGGAAGGAGAATGCCAGGTGTTGGTTTTCTCAGCTTTTCCTAACTGAGAGGTGTTTTAAAAGATTTTATTCTATTATCAATCATTGAGAGAGAGATTGAATTAGAAGTAAGCTTTAAGAATTCTTTTCAAATCCATTTCCCACAGCCAGGGTGTGTGGCACATCTAAGGACACATGGAGCCACCAAGGGACAGATGCCATGGCCTGCTGGGGCTTGGGACCAAAGCCAGGCCCTGAGGGTCAGTGTGATACAAGGACACACAGAACGAAGAGTGGAAAGGGGACAATCCACTGTTACACTTAAAATAATCCTGGCAGAGGAAAGTCCTCCCATGGCATTTTAGTTTCACCAGACTGGGTTGCTGCCCTGCCTTCATCCCTGCTTGCAGCCTGTGGTTTTGCAATGATGCCTGGGGGTCTGTGCCCTTGGGAATCCCATCCCCCTCCCACTGGGTGGAAAACTTAGAGTTTGGAATTTTAGACTTTCTGTACTGACAGACTCTGACTCCCAGGAGAGCACTGCACTTGACCTGAGGCCGTGGAGAAGCTTCCAAAATGGAATGATAGAACTGGGATCATGGGTGTGGAATTGATTGGAAGTGTGTTATATCACAGGGTGGAAAACTTAGAGTTTGGGGTTTTAGAATAGAGTAGCAGGAAGAGGAGGCTGCTCTGGGTGTGCACCAGCACTTTCAGGACAGCCCTCAGATGACAGGAACCAGCTGGGGTGGAACTGGATGATCTTTAAGGTCCCTTCCCACCCAAACCCCTCTGTGACTTGATGGAAAGAGAAAAGGACACAGCAAAACAGGGGCACAGCCAAAACCACGGCACTGCCACCTCCCTGCTTGCTGAAACCTGAATTTTCTCTCTCTGCTTACGCCCCCAGACCCTCCCTGTGCAGCACCAGGTGCTGGCAGAGCCACGGTGCCCAGATCAGCCCCACTCACCTGTGTCACACTTGTCACCGGTCCAGCCGGGCTGGCAGAGGCAGTGCCCAGTGCGGCGGTCACAGAGCCCCCCGTGCTGGCACTCACAGCTCTGCTGGCACTCCAGGCCGTGCTGGCCCTGGGCACAGGCTGGCAGGGGACAGGGTGAGACACTGCCCTGGTACCCACCCTGCCAGATCCCACCCTGCCAGCTCCCCACACCCGCAGCAAGGACCGAGCGCCCCAACCCCTCGCACGTCACCTCCAACCTCCACAGGAAAACTGGTAGAGCTCTGAGATGCTCCAAAATGCTGAGAATTTTAGACTTTCTGTACTGACAGACTCCCAAGAGAACACTGCATTTGAACTGAGGTCGTGGAGAAGCCTCCAAAATTGATAGAACTGGGATTACGAGTGTGGAGTTGATTAGAAGTGTGTAATATCACATGGTGGAAAACTTAGAGTTTGGGGTTTTAGAATATAGTGATATATATAAACAAGATGGAGGTTTTAGGGCAGAGGCTGCTCCTCCTTCTTTACCACCTTCTTCACCTTCTTCTTCACCTTCTTCTTCCTTCTTCTCCATGGGTTTGGGTGGTATTTTGTAAATGGGCAGAAAAGTCCGCATTGTGGACTCTGAGTGATCCGTTATTGGGTTAAAAGTGCAAATAGTTTAGGTGTCATTTCTTAATTGGATAGTTTAGCCTTAAAAGATATTGTCACCAGAGATAGTTGGACATTTTGTGCCTTGTTAGTGAAAGACTGCAGAACTCACTGCTGTGAGGCTGTAACATTGATAAGAAATAAAAAACAACTAAGCCTGAACACGAACTATTGATGAAACTGAATCCCGACCCCAACAGAGGTAGAAAAAGGAAGCTGAAAGCCAGCAGAAAACCATTCCAAAGCAGGCCCTGTTTGCCCCAGAGTGGTTCCCCAGCTGTTTCCTCACCCAGCTCACAGGCCAGCCCCGTCCAGCCCGCAGGACAAGTGCAGCTCCCCGTGGCCAGGTCGCAGGTGCCGCTGTTGTGGCAGGGGCAGCGCTGCTGGCAGTCCTTCCCATAAAACCCCACTGGGCAGGCTGAGGGACAAACAGGACAGACATCCCAGTCAGGACACAGCTCTGGAGGCTTGTGCCACGCTGCCAGAGCCGTGGGTGGATGGTCTGGTACACAGCAACACTGATATTGATGCAATGACAATTTAGGTGCGTCACCTGCTCAGGTAAGAGGCAGCAGAGTTCTGCCTGCCCCGGGAGTGGCATTCCTCCCTGTGCTGGCAGGGGAACAGGAGGTGTGGGAAGGGTTCCCTTGCTGGGGCAGAGGTGATATGGGAAGGGTTACCTTGCTAGGGAAGGTGCTGTGGAAGGGTTCCCTTGCTGGGGAAGGTGCTGTGGAAGGGTTACCTTGCTGGGGTAGAGGTGATATGGGAAGGGTTACCTTGGTGGGGTAGAGATGGTATGGCAGGGGAAGCAGGAGGTGTGGGAAGGGTTCTCTTGCTGGGGTAGAGGTGATATGGGAAGGGTTCCCTTGCTAGGGAAGGTGCTGTGGAAGGGTTCCCTTGCTGGGGAAGGTGCTGTGGAAGGGTTACCTTGCTGGGGAAGCAGGAGGTGGGGGAAGCGTTACCTTGCTGGCACGAGGGTCCCGTCCACCCCTCGGGGCAGAGGCAGCGGCCGCTGACGTGGCTGCAGGTGGCGTTGTTGAAGCAGTGGCAGGTGTGGCTGCAGTTCTGGCCGTAGCTGCAGTTCGGGCCGTAGCTGTTCTCCGGGCAGGCTGCAGGGGAGCAGAGCAGGCAGGAGTGCTGGGCACTGGGTGGGAATTACAGCAGCCAGGCTCCTGCCAACCCTCCCAAGGGCTGGGAGGGGATGTGTCAGGGCTGGTTGGCTGCTCTGTGAGGGGGTTTTGTGGTGTTACAGGGAAATAATGTGACATCCAAACACTGCTATCATCACTGTTACATCCCTCATCTATTTGGAAGCAGTTTTGCTGGATGCCCAACCTTCATTACATCCAACCAGAAATGCTCAGGCAGAGCCCCCCAGAACCAAAACTAAATTCCACACAGAGAAAATCACAAATGGGGAATGAACAACCCAGAACTCTGGTTCCCATGACCTGGCAGGAGAGACAGCCCTGGCTCCAGAGTGCCATGGAGGGCAGGGTGGGCACCTCCCACAGACACCTACCCTGGGCACAGACACCTGCCCTGGGCACACACACCTACCCTGGGCACAGCGGGCACCAGTCCAGCCTAGGGGACACTGGCACTGCCCTGTCACAGGGTCACAGTGGGCACCATTCAGGCAGTCACAGGCCTGCCGACACTCCAGTCCATAAAATCCATCAGGGCAGGCTGTGGAAAGCAAAGGAGAAATCCACACAGAATGCAGAGCTGGAGCCCTCCCAGAGGGAAAAGCCGCCTGCCCCTTGGTGGCTGCAGCAGTGTGACAGTGCTGCTGAGGGCAGCAGATACTGGATGCAAGTGGACATTCCAGGTACAGGAGAGGGCAGTGGAGGATCAGGAGTGTGATGGCTTGATGTTCCTGACCACGGAGAGGCTGCTGGGGGAGCTGGAGAGAGCCTCCTCCAAGAGGCTGCTCTGAGACCCTGTGTGCAGTATGTACATACTCAGGTGACCACAGCAGCTGTGTCTCACAGACATCTTTTATGAAAAATCTTTTCTTTAAGATTTTTTTCTCCTGAGAAGCTGAGATGCCTCAAGAACAAAATGTAAACAATGATTATCTGCTGCTGTGGAATGCAACAGGTGCATCTGTGATTGGTCTCATGTGGTTGTTTCTAATTAATGGCCAATCACAGCCCAGCTGGCTAGGACTCTGTCTGAGACAGAAGCTTTTGTTACTCATACCTTCCTTTCTATTCTTAGCCAGCCTTCTGATGAAATCCTTTCTTCTATTCTTTTAGTATAGTTTTAATATAATATATATCATAAAATAATAAATCAAGCCTTCTTAGACAAAGAGTCAGATCCTCGTCTCTTCCCTCTTCCTCAGACCCCTGTGAACACTGTCACAGCTGTGCAACCACTGGGTCACCTATTATTTACATTTTCGTAGCCTTTTTTCTCCCCTAAACTTTTCCCTCCAAAAATAAAACCAGAAGCTGCAGCTTGCAGTTTTGTTGCTCCCCCCATGGCCATCCTGAGGAATTCTCTTTGCTGTAAGGGGATGACAAAGTCAGACAGAGAGCACAAACCCTCTGGGCTGGAGGCCTGGTGCCCAGGGTCAGGTACTCACCGTGCTCACAGAAGGTTCCTCGCCAGCCTGGGCTGCAGGTACAGGCCCCACTGACGTGGTCACAGGTGGCTCCATTGTCACACTGGCACTGGTGCCGACAGCTCAGCCCAAACCACCCCTCTGGGCACTCTGAAAGAAATGACACTGAGCAGTCTGTCCCTTCCTGGGTCCCAGAGGAGCTATCCTAAGGCAGGAGCTTGGATTCTGAATGGAATAAAAACATCTGGCAGCTGAACCCACAACCAGCGGGTTGTGCCCCTTACAGGTGTGTACCCATGTCACAGACACATTTTATGAAAACTCCTTTCCTTAGGATTTTTCCTCCTGAGAAGCTGAGAGGCCTCAGGAACAGAATGTAAACATTGATTATCTGCTGCTGTGGAATGCAACAGGTGGATCTTTGATTGGCCCATGTTGGATGTTTGTAATTAATGGCCAGTCACAGCCCAGCTGTTTCAGACAGAGAGTCTGAGCCACAAACTTTTGTTATCATTCTTTCTTTTTCTATTCTTAGTCAGCCTTCTGACGAAATCCTTTCTTCTATTCTTTTAGTATAGTTTTAATGTAATATATATAATAAAATAATAAATCAAGCCTTCTGAAACATGGAGTCAGATCCTCATCTCTTCCCTCATCCTGGGACCCCTGTGAACACCGTCACATACCCACATCACCCTGGGCACTGGATCAGCATCACAGCCAGGGAAGGGGACTGGGCTGGAGCAATGCCCTTCCCTGGAGCCCTGCAGGCCCTGGAGGGTGGGAGAACAGGCAGGGAAGGGCAGGGCAGCACTCACTCTGCTCACAGTGGGTGCCCGTGTAGCCGGCCTCGCACAGGCACTGCCCGCTCTCGGCGCTGCAGCTGCCGTCGCTGTTGCTGCAGTTGCAGGCGTGGGCACAGTCAGGGCCCCAGCGCCCCAGGTCACAGGCTGGAAAAACACAGCAGGAGCCCATCACTGGTGTGTCCCTGAGAGCATGGCATGGGCACAGTGCTGCCTTCACCAGCGGGCACAACGTCCCTTGGGCACAGGGACAAACACGTCTGCAGAGAGGCCAGAGGCACTGCCAGCACTGGACAGACACAGCCAAGAAACCAGAAGGATTTCAGCGAGATTTCCCTGGCAGAGTAGGAAATCTGGCAGGGATTTCCTGCATGAAGATGAGAATGGAGCAATGGCAGCAGAGCTTGGCATGGGTCAGAGTGGCCCAGGAGTGAGCGGCTCCCAGAAGGAGCAAAAGGCTAAACTGCTAAAACCAAGGCAAGAATCCCTCTCCAACTGGTCCTAAGCTGCTCCAGGGAAAAAAAGGCAGCTTGAAATGTATGGCAAGCACTGTGTACATGCAGTGTCATTGCTCAGCCAACGAAGACTAGAGAGACAGCAGAGAGACCAGAGGCACTGCCAACCCCAGACGGACACAGCCAGGAAACCAAAAGGATTTCAGAGAGATTTCCCTGGCAGAGGCAGAGGAAATCTGCCAGGGATTTCCTGCATGAAGATGAGAATGGAGCAATGGCAGCACAGTTTGGCACGGGTCAGGGTGGCAGAGCAGGTGCTGTACCTCTCTGGCAGTGGTGCCCTGTCCAGCCGGGCGGGCAGCTGCACGTCCCCGTCACAGGATGGCAATGTCCCTCGTTGCCACAGCTGCAGCTCAGCTGGCAGGCAGGGCCGAACCAGCCGGGTGGACACACTGCCAAGGGAAACAGGGAGGGACTGCAGGTGGCTGCTGGAATCCCAGCCCTGGTGCTCCGGCAGAGCTCTCACACCCCCGAGTGCAGGTGGTGAATGCGACAAGGGGCTCAGCATTCTGCCTTCTTTCCTCCTGCTGCAGAAGTTACTACAGTGGAGATGGGGCTAGAGGGACTGTGAAGTCCCCAGGCTGCACCCCAATGAGTGAGGGAACAGAGATGTGCACAGTGCTGAGTGTGGCACTGCCTGGTGGGTCACTGGATGCTCCAGCAGATGCTCCTGCTCAGCTGAGATACCCCCATTTCCACTGGAGATGAGGAGCCCACCCCAGCCTGGGGATGCACTCACCATCCCGCACTCACCATCCCGCACTCACCATCCTGCACTCACCATCCTGCACTCACCATCCTGCCACCCCATCCTGCACTCACCATCCCGCACTCACCATCCTGCACTCACCATCCTGCCACCCCATCCTGCACTCACCATCCCGCACTTACCATCCCGCACTCACCATCCTGCACTCACCATCCTGCACTCACCATCCTGCACACTCCATCCTGCCACCCCATCCTGCACTCACCATCCTGGCAGCGCTGCCCGGTGTAGCCAGGTGGGCACACACAGGCTCCGGGGGCGCCGGTCCAGCTGGCGTTGTTGGCACAGTCGGGGCAGATCTCCTGGCAGCCCGGCCCCCAGAGACCCTCAGGGCAGGCTGGAGTGTGATCAGACAGAGAACACAGAGCACAGGGATCAGAGCTGAGGTGGCAGAGGGAAATGTGAGACCTTTTGGGCTCCCTCTGTGCTCATGCGAGACGTGGGTTTTGTTCGCAGCACAGCCTGGCCCTGCCTGCTCCACAGCACTCTCTAAGTGCTATTCTGAGCTCACTCCAGCATTTTCATGCCAATTTTGGATTTGCAGGCACTTGCTGGGAGCTCCAAGGGCTCCTCAGAGGGAAATGGTGCTGCTGGCACAGGGGCCCCACAGCTGCTGTCACACCATGGACAGCACATCAGTCACTGCTCCACAACCCACTGGGAGCTGCAAAGAAGGAGCAGAAGGCTGAACTGCTAAAACCAGGGCAAGAATCCTTCTCCAACTGGTCCTAAGCTGCTCCAGGGCCTGGAAAAAAGGCAGCTTGAAATGGATGGTGAGCACTGTGCACACGTAGTTTCGTTGCTCAGCCAAACTCTTAGGAGCAGGACATCTCTATGTGACTAAAACCTTCCAGCTGCTGCAATACTGCACAATCATGCAAAAGCTTTCCATTTCAGACTCTCTAGTTTTCCAGCAGCTAAAGAGTAATCTGGTGAAGGCAATTAAAAACATGCATCAATAAAGAAAGGTTCCTCTCCTACAGAGAGGACTGCAACAACAAAAAACATCTTCATCTTTTTCATTGTGTTAAGACTCGCCATCAAAAGCTGCAATGTTCCACAAGATTATTCCAACTGCAGTGGGTGTTTTCAAAATGAGTTTTAGTAAAAGCAAAGCAACAGGTCTACACCTAAATCCCTCCCTCCACACTGAAATCTCTGAGTGTTTGCTCTGCTGCCTGTGCTCACCTTGGGCACAGTCGTGTCCTGTCCAGCCAGGTGGGCAGTGGCACTGCCCCGTGCTCCTGTCACAGGATGCTTCTCCACAGGCACAGGAATGCTGACAGCCTGGCCCAAATGTCCCCTCAGGGCACTCTGTGGGAGAACAGCAGGGTCAGAACATCCCCCCCAAAGATAACCAAAAACATTTTACCAACCTGGCCCTGCAGGCTGAAGGAGCCTCTGGGTTTGTTTGGGGTTCCCACCTGTGCTCATGGTTTAGTGGGCATGGTGGTGTTTGCTCAGAGGTTGGACTTGGTGGTCTTGGAGGTCTTTTCCAACATCTGTGAGCCTGGGTGTGACCCCTCTGTGAGCCACTCTGGTCACCTCCAGCATTGCCCTGCTCTGTCTGCCTGCTGTGTGTCCTTTCAACAAGTATTTCCTCATGCAAGAGTGACCATCACATCCCCAAAAACTGAGGCTAAACTGATCTCCAGCCTTTGGACAAGGACTCTGCCCAAGCCACCCTGCTGTCTCTGGGCAGGGTCACAGCCCCACACCAAACCACCCCTTGGCTTTTCCAAGGTGCTCTGAGGGTTTTTACCTCCCTGGCTGAATGCCTCCAGGATCTGAGCACCAGGATTTCAAGAAGCAGCCAGGTTTGCAGCAGGACACAGATGGAAAGAAGGAACATCCTCATGCACAGGAGGAATAATCCACTTTTCCTTCCCTCTGCTCGGGATGCCAGCGTGGTTCTGCTGATCCCAGCTCGCTTTGATCTTTGCACCCCGTGCCACAATTTAGCCACAACGAGCTGGTGACATGCAAACTGAGGGCCCCAGAGCCAAGATCCCTAAATCCTCTCTGAGTCCCCCCTGAGAGCTCCAGGCTCAGCAAAGCCAATGTTCTGAGCAGCTTCAGCAGAGGGGAACACACGGGCACTGACAAACCGCGGAGGAAACGCAGCGCCTCCGTTTCCAGCGACACAGTGGAGTTTTTGTTATTCCTCCCCTTTGCTAATTGATGGCAGATGTTTGTCTTCACCCTTTAATAATTTCCAGATCCGAACAACAGCCAAGAGCCTACTATTTCTACACAAATATTTGTGTTATTTCCTGTGACTCCCCCCTACAGCCTTCAGCTCCTTTCTTACCCTTTTTAAAAATATCCTGAGCGGGAGCACCTGAAAAGGCTCCAGGGGCTCCAGGGGCCACAGCATCCCCCCAAAGTGGGTTCAGGGCTCTCAGACCCTGCCAGGGAGCACAGCCCTGCGGGAGCTGCTCCAACCTCTCCTTCCAGCACTATGGGAGCAATTGCATTGGGGTTTTTGCTGCTTTCTGCAGCTCTTGTTCTGTCAGAGATGGGGCTCTGCACCACGAGCCTTGGCTGGCAGATAATGAGGCTGATGGTTGCAGCTTCTGGGCTGGGGTGAAGCAGTGCTTGGCTGAGCATCAGTTAGTGCAGAAGCTCCTGGGATGCTCCAATCCAAATCCAGATGCTGGCCACTTCCAACCTCTCCATGCAGCATCTGCTGCTGCTGCAGTCTGTCTCCAAGTGCCCAAATTTTTTTTGCATTTTCTGCAGGTCCTAACCAGCTGAAGTGGGTTCAGGGGGCCCCAGCCCCACAAGAGCAGGAGTGGGTTGACTTTTCAGTCGCCACTCAGCTCTGTGGTTGGCAGAACTTATTCTTTTCCAAACACTGTGTTCATATTTTGTAATCATCACCTCAGGCCAATGACTCACTGCCTTAAGGTTCTCTCAAAGCACCTTTGTCTGCCCAAAGTGAAGCTCTCTGGCACACAAACCACCCCCAGGATCTTGAAATCTGCACCCTCAGAGCCTGAGTGTTGGACACAGTTAAATATACACAGAGCTGGGCACTTCAGTCACCATCCCATCAACTGGCCCTTCATGGAAGAGCACAAAACTACTCTAGGAGGTTCATACCAAGGCAGAAGTCTGAATCCTCATGTAAATTAAATCTAAAATACTCCTTAGCACTTGCAGATGAAACAGAGTTTCAACAAAAAATAGAGAACAGAGCAGAAAACGTGATATTGTTGTGCTGGGCAGGGATTGCCTGGAAGGGAAAAGACAACAAGGCCAGGGAAAGATAATTAGATCCCAATCACCTCCATCTGCCCACACAGAGATGTCTATTGGCAGGGTGAAGAGAAACCTTGTTCTCCTTTTGTGAATCAGGCCCATTTTATACCAGGAATTCTCTCTCCCACTTTCAAGAGGCAGCAGCATCTCACAGAGACCTGTGGATGGCAGCTCCTGTGTCTGCTGCCCACCCATCAGATCACCTGCAGTGTGCTGGGCCTCTCAGGGGACTCTGAAGTGCTTTTGTGTCATTTTGTGAAGCAAAACGCTGAGGACAGGTGAGTTTCCAGCCCACACAGAGCTGCCCTGCCTTACCTTGGTCGCAGTGCTCGCCGTGGTAGCCTGGGGGACACTCCTTGTGACACTCCCCAGTGACAGGGTCACAGGGCACTCCTGCAGAGCAGCTGCACTTCTTCTTGCAGCCATCCCCATAATACCCAGGGTCACAGCCTGTGAACAGCCAGAATTAGAGGGAAAGAAGCTCTAAAATCTTGGAAGGTGCTGAGCATCCTTCCAAGCTCCACCACCCCTGTCACAGCTCCTGCTGACCACTGAATGTGGCTGAGTGTGAGCATGGCTGTGCTCCTGAGTGAGCAAGAGGTGAGACAGCCTAGGAGGGTGGAAAGCAAGCAGAGCTTTCCCCTGAGGAAATTAATGGGGGAAAGAGGCCATGGGAGGAGAAAGGGGGAGGTTCTGGGGGATTCGTGGGGACAGAATGACACCAGTGAGAGTGTGGATCTGCTGCTCTTCCCTCAACCTGAGAGCCCTGTGAACACGGTCACAGATGACCTCAGAGGTGTTTCCCAAGCCAGCTGGCCGTGTGCCCACGTGCCCCACTCGTCGCAGTCCCGCGAGTTGCGCTGCAGGCACTGACACTCCTCGGAGCAGCCGGCTCCAAACACCCACTTGGGGCACGCTGCAGGGAGAGGAAGAGCTGGTCAGCCAGGGGCAGAGAGCTCCTTCCCTGTGGTGGTGTGATGTAATAGCCTGTCTCAGTATCCCGGTTCTTTCCCCAGGTGTGCCAATCACCTCTCCCTTCCCCTTCCCCTGCTCCCTGCTGAGTGCTGTCTGTCAATCTTGGCATTCCACAAGGGCGTCGTGTGATTGGCAGAGTTCAAAAGATGCCTTTCAACCCTGGGGGACATTGGGCCATCCAGGTGTCATTTGCCCCCTGAGACTTCCCCCCCCCTTACCTGGTTGGTGGGATCCCTGCCCCTTCCCTCCCCCTGGGGTTAAAAGACACAGTAACCACGCGGTTCGGGAGTTCTGCTGTTGCTGCATTCAGAGGCCTGTGGGCCCGAATAAAGCTCTGGATCCAAACCCTCCAGCAGAACCCGACTCCTTTTCCTTCACCTCGCCTTAAAGCCTCTCCACCAGAGGTAAACCTGAGCTCCTGCACACCTGGACTTGTCCCAAGCGCCCAGCTGCAGCATCCAGCTTAGCCAAAGGTGTGTCTGAGGTGAAACCACCACAGCTGCTGCCCTTGGTCAAGCAGCAAGGGCCAGACGAGCCCAGGCACGTTCCATCCGGA
Organism: Geospiza fortis; assembly: GCF_000277835.1. Taxonomy (NCBI): domain Eukaryota; kingdom Metazoa; phylum Chordata; class Aves; order Passeriformes; family Thraupidae; genus Geospiza; species Geospiza fortis. Next base: position 1,582,620 of record NW_005054449.1, read on the forward strand.
TATATTGGTATTTAATTCCAATAGTTCCCAGAAAGGCTGGGATTCAGGGATAATCCGAGCATACCCAGGTGGCAGAACCGGCCGTACAAGCCGGGATCGCACAGGCAGGCGCCGTAGATCCGATGGCAGTGACCCCGGTTGGCACAGTTGCACTTCTTCCTGCAGTGCTTCCCATAAAATCCCTTGGGGCACCCTAGGAACAGAGAGAGGTTTCCTGGGAAGATGAGCCAGTCTCAGCAGGTTGTTTTAATTGAGAGAAACACACTGAAAATGGAGCGGTGTTCAGTTCTCGGAACCGGAGCAGGGATGCACCGAGGAAAGGGATGCATCCCTGCTCGGGTTCCAAGAACTGAACACAGCTCAGTTCTTATTGCATTAGCAATACAATATTCATGGCATAGCATTGATAATATTCTGCAAACGACCTGCTATTCAAACAGTGCCCATTTATCACCTGGCAAGATCTATTCAGTCATATCTCATTAAGGAGTTTGAAAATATTGTTCAGTGTCCTCCATGATGTCTGAATATCTATTGTCAAATACTCCACTAGCCTTGCTCTTTGCACATCTTGACTTACTGAAATTAGATTGCTTGAACTGCTGATCCAGGGGGACAGAGATCAGATTCCCTGCACGAGCTACAAATCAGCTGTGCAGTGTCACAGGGGATGTCACTTCGTGGTGCTCCAGGGCACCCATCAGCTCTGCACTCGCTGTCACCAGCAACACTGCTGGCTGGGACAGAAATAACCCACCCACAGGGCTCTGAGAGGTCAAGGCTGTCCTCCGTGAGAAAGCAACCCACGAGGCTGCTCCTGTCGAAAAGCCACAGGGATATTTGTACTATTAAGTGAATAAAATTATTGTTTTTTCTCTGTTATGCTAAAGACCTCGATATTGGAAGCACATGGCAGACAGGCTGTGTCAGCAGAGTGCTCTGGCCAGCAGCTGCCCAGCAGCACGTGCCTTGTCCCTACAAACAGAGGAGCAGAGGAAATGCCACCTTGGGACAACAGAGCAATTCTGCATTGTTTATTTTCATTTTACCTTCCTGTTTTCTCTCTGTCCCACTCCATCGCCTCCCTCCTACAGAAAGAAGAGGCTGGGGTATCTCTTGTGTTCATTTGCATTCTGCTTCACTCTCCTCCTTCAGTAATAGTTCCCATATGCTCCCAACATGTGACTGAAGTCCTTTTGTCTGAATCTCTGATTGTCTCCCTCTTTCTGGTTTTCAAATTATGTCCCCCAAATTTTAACCCTTCGGGAGCAAGAAATGAGCACCATGAGCACCACTTTGGGTACTCTGGGTACTTTGGGTTATTACTGCTGTCACAGCTTTCCAATGCTTTGGGTGGAAAATACCTCCACGGTTTCCATGGAAATTAAGCACGGAAATTGTGGGTTTGACATTCTTTCCTGTGTCTGCCACTGAATGCCCCATGAAATAGAGGTTTCTGCCCCCAGTCATGGATGAGCAGTGAACAGGGACTGGAAAGGTCTTTGAGTGCAAAGACAGAACACCTGGAGCACTGTTTTGTGGGGGAAGAGTGCCATTTATCACTCCTTTTGCTGTTTAAAATGACATTTTTCTACAAAAGACTCAGTGGCTGATGGACTCAGATGGAGCAGGAGTGTGTTCAAGCTGCTCTCACTGGGATGGCTCAACAAGAGCTGAAAGATGCTGATGATGAGCAGCTACGAAAGGACCAGTGGAGGGAACACCACAGGAAACATTTCCAGGCTTCAGAAAAGCACACCTGGGACATCTGAGAGCAACACCAGTGATGGCCAGACCAGCCATTTATCCAGTGATTGTTGTGGTGGTTTTTTACTCCTAATGGTATGCTCTGTTGTTGTCCAAGGTAATGGTTTGGTCCAAACTATACCCTCCCACCCCATTGTCCATCTACCCTAGGTTCCCTGTCAATCCTACCTGGTGCCAATTCCCCCTGCTTGGAATTCCTTTTCAGAATTCCCCTAAAGTTCAATATCCCATTAATCCATGTGACCCAAACTTCCCCCCGCTACTTCCCTCATTGGAAGATGTTTTTGTGAACCCTACTCTTTAACCCTCCCCAAGATATCTCCAATCAGCTGCTGATTTATCCCCTCCTATTAAACCACCCCCGTTATAAAACCCTTACACACCTACCTTCTGTGTCTTTGCTCCCTGATCCTCCCATGGAATAAACCCTTTTGGAAACCATTCTGAAGACCTCTCCCTTATCCTTGCTCCTGCTCTGGACACTTACCAACCTGTGCCACAGTGTTTAAGCCCTACAGCTGTATCCCAGACAGACTGTGCTGCTTTCTGGGAACAGAAACTGTGCAGCTTTTTTTTTTCTAGGAACAGCCCGCTCCTCTTGGCGCAGGAGCTGGCTGGGGGAAATCCAGCGCCGTGTGTCGAGTGATGGCAAATCCCTGCAGGAAAGAGGAGGGCAGGGATGGCCCCCAGCAGCACAGAGAGGGTGAGGGGATGCGGCACTCACCATCCTGGCAGAGCTCTCCAGCCACGCTGGGCGGGCAGGGGA
>NW_005054449.1:1585342-1585631 GCF_000277835.1 Geospiza fortis
GCCCACGCGCGCGGAGGCAGCCGCTGCCCTCGGCGCTGCAGGTGGCTCCGTTCTGGCAGTCGTCGCAGGTCAGGCTGCAGTCGGGGCCAAACGTGTGCTCTAGGCAGACTGCAACGAGAGGCACCACGGGTGAGAACCCCCCTGAGGCTGCTGCAGCACCCTGGGCAGTTTGGAGCCTCCGCATGTGGAGGCTGCTGTTCAGATTGCAATGTATTCTATTTGCCATCTCTTAGAGGTGTGGCAGTTATCTTCTGTTCATTGGGCAGTTTGCTTTATCTCTTCCACAAAC
>NW_005054449.1:1585704-1593782 GCF_000277835.1 Geospiza fortis
TGGGAGATGTGAGCCCAGAGGGAGGAGCCAAGCATTCCTACCTGGATATAATCTGGAGATTCTGGAACACCAGCACAGCTTCTCCACTGGATTTCCCAGAGGAACAGCAGCTGCCTCTTCCCCTGGATCTTCAGAGGAAGACTCCCCCCTTCTCCAGGATCCCTGCTCCAGCAGAACCACCCCTGACACTGCAGGAGGGCTGAGCCACAATTCCAATGGACTGCTGCCAACACCCACAGGGTGTCGGGCTGCGTTCTGACTCTGTCAGGTTTACTGCATTGTTTATTTTTATCTTTTTATTTTCTTCCCTAATAAAGAACTGTTATTCCTGCTCCCATATTTTTCCCTGAGAGCCCCTTAATTTCAAATTTATAACAATTCGGAGGGAGGGGGTTTACATTCTCCATTTCAGGGGAGACTCCTGCCTTCCTTAGCAGGCACCTGTCTTTCCAAACCAAGACAGCTGCAGCAGAGCTAAACACAGAACAGGCCCTCAACAGGCCTGGTGTGTTCACCAAACAATTAAACCCAGCCTGCATCATCATTCCTGAAGAGTTCTCTTGGGAAGGATGAAAGTTTGACAAGAAAGTCTCACAGATATGTACGCTTGGCAGAAAGATTTTTGATTGTAGAGTCTTATGAAGAATAGAGATGGAAGCAAGTTTTGATACAGAAGAAAAGAATTGCTGAGCCAGTCTTACTGGCTAACCAAGGAGGCAAAGGGGGTGTTAGTTAGAAGGGGTTTTTATGGCTTAGAGCAAAGGATAAACCCACCTCAAACAAGAAGATGTTTTTACCAAGGAGAAAGACAGCACAGGCAAACAAGTCAGCAAATGTTGCAAGTAGAAAAAAGTCTCAGAATTTTCCACTGCAAGAAAACTGAAAAACAACTTCTAGCTTAAACTGTAATGTACTAACTTGTAGTGATTGGAGAATAGCAACATGAATATGGTAATTATAGTAGTTATGATAGGCTATAGATAAAAGTTAAGGTATAGATTGGTTCTAGTGTATTAAGATGCTCAGCAGAGAAAAGTATATAATGCAAAAGTATATAAACCAAAATTAAAGGGTCTCCAGGCCTGCCTGCAGCTGGAGCTGACAACTGTAGGCACAGCTCTTGTCACCCACGACCCTGGACTGCTGTGACCTCTTGGATACAATAAACTGCATTTTGAAGAGCCCCTGGAGTCCTGCATCTCTCACTCAGGCTCTCACAAGTTCCAAGCAAAGCACGGCCCCGGCCGCTGCTGCACAATGCCCACCGAACTTCTCCGACAGCGTGTGCTCCCCTCGTGCTTCCAGCTCCTCCTCCTCTTCCTCGTAGTCGTGGCTGAAGAGCTGGGTGAGCTCGTCCCGCAGGATGGCCACGTGAGGGATGGGGCGGATGACGGGGCGCCGGCCATCCAGGGCCTCCACCGTGTCCTCGAGGGCTGGGAGCAGGGACAGAGGGACAGAGTCACAGCAGGAACGAGACAGGGTCTCTGGGAGGTGAGCAGGGGGACGGGACCTCTGCAAGGTCTCTGGGAGGTGAGCAGTGACACCTCTAAAGCTTTCCCAGGTTGTTTGTTCAGGGGTTTTTTTGGCTAGAATGGGCTCAGGTCAGGTATGTGACCTCAAGATCTCTGTACTGCTACCAATAAATAATCAATTATTTGTTACAAGGAAAATCTGCAGGGGCTGGTGGCTGTGGAAGGGGCTCTGGCTCTGTGTTGAACATGGGGGCAGTGTTCAACACTGCAGGCTGTGGAGCTGCTGGAGGTAGAGCTGTGCCACAATTCCCTGCATTTTTTTGGCCAGTGCTGTGAAGCAGGCTGGAACAGGACTGGTCCTGTCTGGGAAAGCTCTCCAGGGCTGGGCTGAGGCACTGCCAGTGCTCAGGGGCTGTGAGGGAGCTGAAAGAGGTGAGGTGCAGGGCTAGGGAGCTCCAGTCTGTGTGGCTAGGGAGCTCCAGTCTGTGTGGCTAAGGAGCTCCAGTCTGTGTGCTCCCTGCTCAGACAGGAGGCAGAGGAGGGACCCACTGCCCAGCCCGAGGCAGCTGGGATGAGGCACTTACAGATGCAGCTCCTTCTGTCTTCATCCAGCTTGTGCCCAATGTCACAGCCACACTGGAAGGAGCCTGGCAGGTTCTGGCACGTGTGTTCACACCCACCGTTGTTGGCAGAGCACTCATCCACATCTACAAAACATGGGACATGCCAGTGGGACGGGAGCAGTGACAGGGCCATGCAGCAGAAATAGGCTGGTGGCATCCTCTCTGCTAAATGTGTGAAGCCATCAGCTCTAAAAATGGAGTTAAACCACCTCAGGGATTAGGGATGCCTGTGCTTCAACAAAAAAATGTGCTGGGCTTCAGTTCCCATCCTTTATTAATTGTGTAGGAACAGGTGGGTGTGTTTGGCTCCTTCCCCTGGGAAATGTTGAGAGCTTTGGAAGTGAGAACAATTATTAGGGGGATTTTTTTCCCCACTTTCTTTCTGTTGGGAAGGTGACTCATCAGAAAGCTGGCAGGAAAACTGGTAGGAGCTGGGAGAAACTGGAAGAAATGCCTGCCTGTTGGCAACCAGGTAGGACAATTTCTTGTTCTCCTAATTAAAAGCTTCATTAGTCACCGTCTTGGCTGTGTTTTACACAGACACTGTTATTTGCCTTTATCCCTTGGGTGAAAGTGATGGGCAGTGTTGCCCTCTGGGGTTGAACATCAAATGGTTTCTGTGAATTAATGGGGTCAAGCCTGGGCCAGCTCGCTCTGAGTTAGCCCAATCTGACCTTGATGTGTTCAGAAATCCCTCTCCACTTGGGCTGGGCTTAGCACAGGGGCTAGAACCAACACTAAACAAACTGAGGCGGGTGACAACGAGCTAATTAGAAGTCGAGGGACACACAGGGCTCTGCCTGGAGCTCAGGGAGGTGCTGGCACTCACCATCACAGCCACAGCCATCGGTGCTGAGCCTGTACCCAGCATGGCAGGAGCACTCGTAGCCCCCAGGGTAATTGTAGCAGTCCTGCTGACAGCAGTGAGAGCCCATGTCACACTCATTGATATCTACATGAGAAACAAAGGGTGTTAATGCACTGCAGAGCGGTGGCAGGAACTGTTACACTGCTCCCTGAGTAGTTCTGGGGAGGTTTCACTGATCTGCTGCCAAATGCTAAGCCAGAATTCAGAATTTCAGTTCCTCCTGAAATCAGGGAGTTTTGTGTTAACAGATCATCCTCCCCATCCAGGGAGGAACCCTGAGGGAAGCTCAGTGTGATTCCCAGCTGGGGATTGTGGTTACAGGTTTGGTGTCCTTACAAGCAGGGTGATTCCAGCTGACTGACTCCTGCTTGGGGCAGCTTCATCCGGGAAAAACTAATTAGTTTGGAAGTCATAATTACTGCCCAAGTCATAAGTGCTCTCCAAGTATATCCTGAGGGAAGTCTGGGAACGTCTTTGAGCAGAGCAATATTTCATCTGCTCTCACTTTCCATCAATTTCTATCCTCTTTAGCCTGTTTGAAGTGTACACACACAGTATCCAAGAGGGATCCTGACCTCAGATCCCAAGAGGGATCCTCACCATTACCTGGGATGGAAATCAAGGTGTGGCCTTCTCCTGTTCCTTACCAGTGCACGACTTCTGGTCCTCTTCCAGCCTAAAGCCAAAGTTACAGGTGCAGACTGGGCCAGAGCTGGTGTGGTGGCACACGTGGGAGCAGCCCCCATTGTTGGTCTCACAGCTGTTCACAATCTCCATCTCTATGCCTGGAAAAGGCAGCCTGGTTAGGATCCTGTGGGACACATCTGCACGCACAGCTGGCCCCTGCCTGCCCCCACCAGCTCCTGGCACTGCATCCCTGCTGAGGAGGGGGATCTGCAGTGGGAAAGGATGGAAATAGCTCAGCACAGAGGCCACTGCTGGGCTGGGAAGTTGGGGTATAAAAAGAAACCTCGGGATCTCACGCAGCCTCTCAGTGGAGCAGGCTCTGGACAGTCTCTGGGATGAAACTGCTCCCACTCCTGCCAAGCAGCAGCGTGTGCTGCCAACCAAAAGTTGGCTCAGGCCCAGAGCAGAGCTGTGCTGGTGCCAGGCAGAAATGGGAGCAGCAGAACACAGCTAAGTAGGGAAACATCCAGATGCCTACAGCCAGGATCGTTAGCTCCTGACATGTCAAAAGCGCTCGGCGCAAACATCAATTGCAGCCATAGATCATCCCAGCTTGGCAAGGTTTCTGTAAACTTGTCTAGTTAATTAAGCTTTCTTAAACCAAAAGGAACTTGTTTCATGGAGCTTTGACTCAGTCCTGAACCTCAGGAAAACAATTTCTGCCTTCAAGAGCACTGAGTTTTTCGTGCGTTCAGACCAAAGGAGGATGAAAGAAAGGGAGCTTGATGCTTCCCAATGGGTCTGTGCTTGTCAAAAACAAAAGCTGGGCCACAGTGGAAGACTTTTTCCAGATTTCACAACGTGATTGTCATGCCTCTCTTCCCTTTCCTTATTAAAGCAGCACAAAACGGGTTTTGCTTAAAAGAAACATGCTAGGAAGGGCAGGGAGGAACCTTTCATGTGGAAAGGCTGCTCTGCTGACCCCAGGGCAATGTGTCATGGTGTGAGACTGGCTGTGTCCCTAAGAAGAAAGCTGTGTACACACTTAGGCTCTTCAACCTCCTGTCATCATCCTGGTGCCCCATATTGCTCTGTTTGATGCCTTTCAGGACCCGTTTATGGCCTGCAAAGCCTTGCCAAGCTCCAGCAGCTGCTCAAAGGGACCCTCACAGCTCCAGTACCACCAGCTGCCAGCACTGGGACTGCCACGGTGGCTGTCATCTGTCAGGGGCTGGTGGCTCTGGCTCAGCCTGGCCCTGCTGGGCTGCAGCAGCTGCACGAAGCTGTGAGGACAGTCCAGCTCACTCTTGCATCACAGAGTTTATTTCTTTCCTTGATGGGAGCAGATGTGATCCCTTCACTGGCTCAATTCCTCCAGTGACACATCTGCAGCTGACTGAGCCTGTCCAGCAGAGTCTCCAAGAGCAGAAGTTGGCTTATTTGAAGCCAAATGGCTCCAAACCAATTGCCTTTAACCAGCTAAAGTGGCTTTGTGGTGACTTTAAAGATCGGACCAAGATTTTTATCTTGGTGGGGGAGTAAACAGCCTCAAAACTGCTTGTGAAATCCTTCCAGCAGAGATTGCCACAGCTTGACCCTGGCAAATCCCAGAGGGCAGTGACAAACAAGCCCAGGTGTGCCCTGTCCTGCTGGGCAGGGCTGAGTGTTGGAACCCTGGTTACTGAAAACTTCAGACTTTCTGTGCTGCCAGGCACTGATCCCCGAGAGAACACTGCATTTGACCTGAGGCCATGGAGCAGCTTCCAGAATTGAATGATGGACCTGGGATTGTGGATGTGGAGTTTGAATAGAAGTGTGTAATATCACAGGGTGGAAAACTCAGAGTTTAAGGGTTTTATAATATAGTGATATATATAAAGCAAGATGGAGGTTTTAGGGTGGAGGCTGGTCCTTTTCCTTCTCCACCTTCTCCTTCTTCTTCTCCTTCACCTTCTCCTTCTTCACCTTTTTCTTCTCCTTCTTCTTCACTTTCTTCACCTTCTTCTTTTCTCCTTTTTCTTCTCCTCCTTTTTCTCCTCCTCCTTTTTCTCCTCCTCCTTTTTCTCCTCCTTTTTCTCCTTCTTTTTCTCCTTCTTCACCTTTTCACCTTCTTCTTCTCCTTCTTCTCTTTGTTCTTCTCCTTCTTCTCTTTCTTCTTCTTCTTCTTCACCTTCTCCTCCATGGGTTTGGGTGGTTTTGTGTTTATTGGATAAAAAAGTTCACATTGCAGGGCACGGGTGGTTGGTTATTGGGTTAAAAGTAAAAATAATTTAGGTGTCATTTCTTAATTGGACATTTTATCCTTAACAGGCCTTGTAGAGGGAGAGATACAGCTCCATTTTTAGTTTGTTGGAGGGAAATGCTGTAGAACTCAGGGTTTATGAGACTGCAACACAGATAAGAGCTAACAAACATCTGAGTCCCAACAAGAAATACCATCTCACACATTTAATCCTGGCCCTGGCAGAAAGGAAGTTCAGACTGGAGCCCTCGGTACTCACGGTAGCAGCGCTTGCCGTCCGCCCCCAGCTCGTAGCCTGGGTTACAGGTGCACTTGAAGGAGCCCCGGGTGTTGAGGCACTGGTGTGCACACATGGCCAGCCCTGTCAGGCACTCGTTCACATCTGGGAGAGGGAGAACACCTAAGATAAGTAGGCTGAACCTTAAGCATCCTTCCAAAGGACTGTTGTTATGGCGTTTGAGTTCTGCACTGGATTCTTGCATCCTGAACTCTTCATCGGGGTTCAGACCAACAAAGACACAGAGTTAAGAGTTTGGAATTGCTGTAAAGCTTCCCAGGAGATGGGATCACATGACAGTGGGACACTCACAGAATCACAAAATCAATTAGGCTGGAAAAGATCTTTGAGATCATCAAGTCCAACCTTTGACCTGAAACTACCTTGTCACCAGACCATGGCACCCAGTGCCATATCCAGTTTATTCTTAAATAAAGAACAAAAGATGGTGACTCCACCACCTCCTTGGACACCCCATTCCAATGCCTGATCCCCCTTTCAGGGAAGAATGCCCAGCCTAAATCTGCCCTAGAGCAGCTCTGCTGTTGCAGACAGCTCCAGCAGGGCACAGACACCACCTGAGCCACCCAAGGGAAGGCACGTCCTTCCCTCCACTCTGTTCCCACTGAGCACTCTCTCACCCATCAGACACAGAGCTTTTCCTGCAGAGGAGCTCTGCAGGGCACTCACCTTCACAGGCCTTGCCATCAGGGGCCAGCAGGTAGCCGGGGTGGCACTCGCAGCGGGCACGGCCGCGGTGGCTGAGGCAGCGCTGCATGCAGCCCCCGTTCCTGTCAGAGCACGGGTTCCTCACTGCAGGCAGAGCACAGAGCCCGGGTCAGCCCACACAGATCCTGCACAGAGCAGCAGGACAGCCTGCAGCCTGAAAATCCCAGGCAGAAAATCCCTGCTCCACCCGTTCGGGAGGATGTGCACGATGTGGGATGCTGCAGAGGGCTGGCATTGAGCTGGGTAAAACCCTTTCCAGCAGGAGATCCTGCAGAAGGCTGGCATTGAGCTGGGTAAAACCCTTTCCAGCAGGAGATCCTGCAGAAGGCTGGCATTGAGCTGGGTAAAACCCTTTCCAGCAGAAGCTTGGCATGGGCACGTCCCTCTGCAGAGATTACACAGCCAGTGCTGGCAGTTTGCTCCAAGTGCTTCTACCTAGAGGTTTGCCAATCTCTGACCTGCCCCAGGACCAGGACATCTGCTCCAAACCCCTCTGGCTGCTGTGTTTGGAACATCCCAGTTGTTCCTTTTGCTGTAGCAACTTCACAGCTCAGGACTTCCCTCCTTCCTGCCTTTTGAATGCCAAACTGCCATGAACGAGAACAACCTTGTGTTCTGTCCCCTTCAGTTTCTCTCCCTCCTGAGCCAGGAGCAGGTCAGCCAGACAGGGAGAACATCCCACCCCACCGCCACACTCTGCTGTCCCTCCACTCCCACAGCAGCCTGTGCCTTCATACAATTTCATTTTTGTTGGCTACAACTCCTCCAGCTCTTCCCATCCCTTGGAATAAACCGCAGGATATGTCCATGACAACAAAACACACAGAGTTTTTACTGGAAATCCCCCAGTCTGATCTGCTGGACATCTGAGCATCCTCATCCTGTCACAGACGTATTTTATGAAAAATCCTTTGGACAGGATTTTTTTTTTCTCCTGAGAAGCTGAGAAGCCTCAGAGGAAAAGAAAAATAATAATTGCCTGCTGCTGTGGAATGCAATAGGTGCATCTCTGATTGGTCTGTGTGAGTTGTTTCTACTTGATGACCAATGACAGCCACCTGTGTCGAGGCTGTGAGCAGTCACAAGATTTTATCATTCCTTTCTATTCCTTGCTAGCCTTCTGATGAAATCCTTTCTCTCTATTCTTTTAGTATAGTTTTAATATATCATTTCCTTTTAATATAAAATATATAATATATATAATAAAATATATATAACAGAATACAATATAATTATAATA
>NW_005054449.1:1593867-1605111 GCF_000277835.1 Geospiza fortis
ATATTATGTATTTTAATTATAATACAATTTAATAATATTAAATTTTTAATATAATATATATAATAAAATAATAAATCAGCCTTCTGAACCACGGAGTCAAGATTCTCATCTCTTCCCTCGTCCTGGGACCCCTGTGAACCCCACCGCACCATCCCACAGCTCCCAGCTGGAATCCACGGCTCCCCAGCCCCCCAGGACTCACGGATGCAGCGTTTGCCATCCTGGTGCAGCTGGTGGTTGTGCCTGCACTGGCAGCGGTGCTGGGCCAAGGTCACCTGCACACAGTCGTGCTCGCAGCCTCCGTTGTTCAGGGCACACGAGTTGAGAGCTGCAGGGAAAAGGGACACAAGGTTTGGCACAAAAAAGCTTGGGTGGCTGTGATGGTGTTCACAGGGGTTTCTGGATGAGGGAAGAGACGAGGATCTGACTCCATGTTTCAGAAGGCTTGATTTATTATTTTATCATATATATTATATTAAAACTATACTAAAAGAATAGAAGAAAGGATTTCATCGGAAGGCTAGCTAAGAATAGAAAAAGAAAGAATGATAACAAAAGCTTGTGTCTCAGACAGAGAGTCCGAGCCAGCTGGGCTGTGATTGGCCATTAATTAGAAACAATCAACATGAGACCAATCACAGATGCACCTGTTGCATTCCACAGTAGCAGATAACCATTGTTTCCATTTTGTTCTTGAAGCCTAGAAAAATCCTCATGTAAGGTTAGTAATTTTTTCCATGGGTCATAATCAGAGTCACAGGTGTTTTGCCCAAATCCTGGCAGAGGTTTGGGCAATCCAGGACAGCCAGAGGGATGCCCTGAATTCTGACATTGCTGCAAAAGCCTGTGGGTAGTACAGGAGAAGCCACCCACCACCTTGCCAGGTGAGAACCCTGCTCTATCAAGGCAAGATCAGCTCACCAGTGTTGGGTGGAATAAAAGGTGGTGACCCCTCCACCTCCTTGGACAGCCCATTCCAATGCCTGATCCCCTTTTTGGGGAAGAACTCCCTAACGCCCAGCCTAAATCTCCCCTTAAAATGGCTCTTTCCCACCATAAGAGGCCCCAGGGGTCTCCCTGGAGGTGATTCCAGGACAGAAGGAGCTGGGTCAGGTCCTGTCCATCACTGCATGGGAGGGAAGCAGATTTCCTGCCAGGCATCCTCCCTCTCCAAAGGGCGCCGTGTCAGCAGCCAGGCTCCTGTGCTGGGGCTGAAATTCCCATCCTTTAGTCCCAGGACAGTCCCTGCAGGTGCAGTGGCACAGCTGGCTCAAGCCATTACTGCTCTGAGAGTTGTGCTCAGGCACATGCAGGTTTTCCTGTAAAAACACTGAGTTTCTGGCTCTGTGATGTGCACAAGTCACCGAGGCCCAGGAGGTGCTGCCAGTTATGGGAACACTCAGAGAAAAATGTTTTAAAATCCATATCTGGGCCAGGTGTAGCAACCCCCAGCTCAGGGCTCTGACCAGGAGGTTTCTGTGTGGAACCTGGGGCACTGTGAGCAGCAGTGTCACCCAGACAGAGCACACGGAGATACAGCAGCAGGAGCTCTGATTTCACCCTCAGTGCAGGCAGCGCTGGGAATTGAGCTTCCAAACTGGAGTTCCTGGCCCTGCCACAGCTTTTCTGTGTGGCCTTGCACCAGGAGCCCAGCAGATTCCAAGCAGTCAGGAAACAACAGAAGGTTTTGCCTGAGCTACAGCACAAAACAGATCCCATGACCATTTATCCCCAAACTGATCCTTCAGGTTAGCACAGTATTTTGGAAGCAGGAAGGCCTGGAAAGCAGCTGCCAGCTGAAGTAACACACCTCTGAATCCCAAGGCAAGTTAGGATTGTGCATGAGTGAAAACAAATATTTGGCTCAGGACAAAAACTGGAGTTCCTGGCAGTGCCACAGCTTTTCTGTGTACAAAGAGCCCAGCAGATTCCAAACAGTCAGGAAACTGAAGAAGGCTTTGCCTGGTCTACAGCACAAAACAGATCCCATGGCCATTTATCCCCAAACTGATCCTTCAGGTTAGCACAGTATTTTGGAAGCAGGAAGGCCTGGAAAGCAGCTGCCAGCAGAAATCTCTGCTTGTAACACACCTCTGAATCCCAAGGCAAGTTAGGATTGTGCATGAGTGAAAACAAATATTTGGCTCAGGACAAAAACTGGAGTTCCTGGCCGTGCCACAGCTTTTCTGTGTGGCCTTGCACAAGGAGCCCAGCAGACTCCAAGCACTCAGGAAACAGAAGGTTTTGCCTGGGCTACAGCACAAAACAGACCCTGGGACGCAACACGTGGACTCCTCACAAGCCTGCTGTCATTAATCAGCCTGGGAACAGCCTCCTCCTGCTGTTCCTGTAATCTGGGATGTGTCTGCAGGATCAGCAGAGGAGCGGGATGTTTAACTGGGATGGGAGCACCTTGTGAGCAGACAGGGCAATGTGCCACAAGCTTTGTTCTTACTGCTGCTCTCCAGGACCATCGACCTCGGATCCAGGAGGAATTTGAGCTGGGAAACAAAACTTTCTGGAGCTGGATTCATGGACTCTAGCACAGAAGTCATTGTGGGATGATGACATGTCTCCAGAGCCATACAAGTCCCCTCCTGGAGCACTGGATGTCTCCTGGGTTAACCCACCCAACTCCTTGTCGCAGACATCTTTTATGAAAAATCCTTTCCTTAGGATTTTTCCTCCTGAGAAGCTGAGAGGCCTCAGGAACAGAATGTAAACATTGATTATCTGCTGCTGTGGAATGCAACAGGTGGATCTGTGATTGGCCCATGTTGGATGTTTCTAATTAATGGCAAATCACAGCCCAGCTGGCTCGGACAGAGAGCCGAGCCACAAACCTTTGTTATCATTCTTTGCTATTCTATTCTTAGCTAACCTTCTGATGAAACCTTTTCTTCTATTCTTTTAGTATAGTTTTAATATAATACATATAATAAAATAATAAATCAATCCTTCTGAAACATGGAGTCAGATCCTCGTCTCTTCCCTCATCCAAGAACACAGTCACAACTCCTCATGCACTGAGCTTCTCCAAAGACAGCTGTCTCCTATGAGGATTGGGAAATTGGCCTTTAAACCCTGTTCTGTGTCTCAGGAGCCACCAAAGTGTCACAACCCACTGGGCTGGTGGAACACGGCTGGGGCTGGCCCTGGCCCAGGATGGAAACCCAGCCCTGGCTCCCATGAGCTGGGCAGAACAATCAGCTCTGGACTCACACGTTTCTAACCTATTTTTCAAACTCCAGAATAAACTCATGTGCTGGCTCGGAGGAATCTTATAGGAAAGCTAAAAATATCTCTAATGAAAACCATCTCTCCCCAGACTGATCCTTCAGGTGATCACAGTGCCCTCCAAAACTTCCAGAGCTCTGGAAGCAGGAGGGCCTGGAAAGCAGCTGCCAGCAGAAATCTCTGCTTGTAACACACCTCTGAATCCCAAGGCAAGTTGGGTCCTTGCTCTTGTACATGAGTGAAAACAAATATTTGGCTCAGGACAGAAATATATATATTTTTTCTTTTTTTTTTCTGCACCCCCTTCCCCTGCAAAAAAAAAAAAAAATGTGCTTTGACTCAGAGCTGAGGATCACTCTCATTCCAAATGTTAAAATAACTCAACTTCTCATTTTATGCCTCTAATTAGCTAAACAACATCTGGGGGAATAAAAGCAGCTTGACAGGGTCAAGATTTAGCCATATAAAACATAAGGCTGAAGCAAGAACTCGGGGTTTATGTTAGTTGTGCTGGCATTGTTTCCTTTAATCCATTTGGAAGGAAACAACAGGAATAGTTAACGTTCCTGAAAAGCTCTGGGTCAGAGTTACACTACTCAAGCTCTAGCAGAGATGGGTGGTCATTTAAAAATATTCCAATATATTTAAGTGTTTAATAACATATATTCAAAAATAGCCATAAATAATGTGCTTGTTGGAGAGAGCCTTTTTTTAAAATAAAAAAAAAAAGAAAACAAGTCAAACAATGCTGATGCCTGCCAAAACATTCCTTCATCTGGGAAAAGCACTGGGCCAACATGGAACAAGCCAATGCATCTTGTGTCTAAAATAACCTCCCAGGACGCAGTTATTCAGATTAATTCGAAGTTTAAATAACTGCCTCCTTGCAAATTCCTAAAAAAAATCGAAAGTCTGGGTTCTTCCATGCAAGATTTCAGGAGAGAGAGCCCGTGTGAGGCTGGGTCTCCTCAGCTGGCTCCTCGCACTCACAGCCAGCAGACCTCGCTGCTGGCCTTGCTTTAATTACTGCTCGGGGTTTTTATTCTGTTTACAGAACCGCTCTGAAAATATTTCCATTCCCAGATGCTCTGCCCGAGCTTAACATTTCTGTGACGAGGCTGCCAAGCCCAGTGTCATCCTGTACATCACACAGATTTTTGTAATTATAGCGCAGACAGATTTTCCACAGATGATATTTCAATGTCTGAGAGAGGGAGGTTCCTTCCAGCCACGCTGTCTGGGGGGAGCGCAGCGCTGCTGGAAGATGCTGCTCCCACATTCTGACCCTCTCAGGCCTGGGAAATGGATAAAGAGGGATGGAAAGGAGATTTTTGCCACTGATTACAGCCTGGAAATGGATCTGTGCAGCAGCAGCCTAACACAGGAGTTGATTTAATACCTGATCTCTGCACCCTCCAGCTGCTCTTCTGACTGCTCCTCTCTCTTCTCACTTCTCCTTTTGCCTCTGTCTCACCTTTCCTTTAGAGATAAGTGATTTGCCACCAGGAGCAGCGAGTTGATGCCCCAAGAGTGACTGTGAACAGCTGTAACTAGAACTGAGCAGGACGTTCCTTCTGCAGTGTCACAAAAACCCAGCAATTCTAAGAAAAGGTTGAAAAATGTGTGACTGGGCAAAGAAAAGGTCAAATTCCCTAAAATGTGCGAGTAGTCTGCAAAGTGGAAAGCCCCACCAAGCACACGTGGTCCCTGCACACACAGCTCAAGCCCACACAAACCTCCTGGCCTGGTCCTTCTGTTCATTATGTCACCCCTGTCACTGAGATTTCTTCATTTGAAGTTCTCCTGATATAAATAGGGCTCCGCCATGTAATCCCAAACTGATTTCTCCTAACCTCAGACAACTTCCAGAAACGTGTTGTGCGTTAATCCAGACCATCTCTCTGCTCCTCAGGCCAACAAAAGCAATTGGCTCCCATCAAACCCCTCTGCCTCAGCCTGGCCTGCATCCCTCTGCTGAAACAGTGGAGAAGGACCTGGAGATGTCAGCTTCCTGCCTCCTGACCATGTGGTTCTGATAAAGAAAGAGGTGATTTCAGGACGCCCAAGGCCTCTCTTTGTTCTGTTTCCCTCGCAGTGGAAGCTGCTGCTCCTTTTCTCCCTCTCTCAGCAGAGATTGGAACAAAGACACAACAAGATCCTGCACAACGGAGCTGCAGAGCACCAGCTGAGAGCTGGAAAGGGGTTTTAAGCCATTTTTGTGCCCTCCTGAGTCACAGGAGGTACCAGCTAACCCTTGGCCACGCCAGCACATTGTGGGGGAATTGTGGAGCTCCAGCTCAGCGCTGCCAATCCATCGTCGGAGCCTTTGTGGGTTTTGTGGGGATCAAGAAGCATTTAAAGAATGAGATCCGTAATTTGACAGCCCTTAACGAGAAACTTGACTGCAAAGGCAGCTTTCTGTACCCAGAACACTCTGGCTGGGGCAGTCAGGGGCTTCCACCACCCAAGATTGTGCTTGTTCCAGCATGGAGCTGCAAGCTTCCCTTGGCAGAAGGGCAAGGATGGATGGATGGATGGATGGATGGATGGATGGATGGATGGATGGATGGATGGATGGATGGATGGATGGATGGAGGGATGGGAAGGATTGAATAGATGGATGGATGGATGGATGGATGGATGGAGGGATGGGAAGGATTGGATGGATGCATAGGAATGGATGAATGGATGGATGGCTGGATGGATGGCTGGATGGATGGATGGATGGATGGATGGATGGATGGATGGATGGATGGATGGATGCTCACTGTCTCCAGTTCCCTTCATTCCTGGCCTATTCTCTATATCTAGTGGCAATATTTTGTGTTTTAACAGCACAGAATCTCTACACAAAATGAGAGGACATCCCAACTTGAGGAGAAAATCAGCTTTGAGCAGTTACCCCAAATCCCTCAGAACTGACAACAAGGCAATCTGGTGCCTGTGGGTACAACAGGACAGCCACAAACACCAGCAGAGGCGTCACCTCTGAGCCTGTGCTCTGTTCTGAGCTTTTCTAAGGAAAAGATGTTCCACCCCTCCTCACAACTGGGTTAGTACAGACTTCTGTGAAGGTCTCACATATACACATGGACAGGCAAAAATGTGTGAAGAGAAAAAGCCACCAGTCCTGAAATGAGAAAGCCCCATTTTAGATCCATTTTAGAAACATTATTAGATAATTATGCTGTGAGAGGTTTCTGTTTGCCCTGCCTGGTCTGCTTGGCTTTCCTGGGTGCTCTGGATCCCAGGGGTACCAGCACCACAAACCCACTGCAGATCCTGCAGGCTCCACTCCCCAGAGCTCCAGGAACTGCCCCACTCACTCATGATCAGATTTCATGAACAGAGACCTCTCACTTTTGGCAGATGAATTCCAGCACTGCACTTTATGGCTAATATTTGCTCACAAGTTTAATGCAAAGCAGGTTTGCAGCGCTGGGCATGGGCAGCAGGAGCAGGGCTGGATCCTGTGGGAATGCTCAGCCACACCACCTGAGTGAAAGAAAATCATGGAAACTCCTCTTAAAGAAGAGATTCCTCCTTCTAGAGATCCATTTAATGCTTTCCCTGAGAACTGTTCTACTTTCTGGGGCTACTGAGCACTCCTGCTGTCAGCCTGTCCCACGTTTCGCTCTGCAAGGCTGTGGGATTATCGCTGATATTTTTGCCCCAAAGGAGAGGAATGATGAGGACTCTATGGAATATCAGAAGGCTAATTAATTACTTTATTATACACTATTATTCTCTATTATATTACATTACGTCTAAACTGAATCTGTTAAGCACTCAGCTCTGTACATAACTGTACTCTTTTTGTGATTGTCAGCCGACAGTCCCAACACACACACACACACCTGTCCCCGATGGGCCAGTGAAACAAAACACCACCACTCTGGATAAACAATCTCCATATTGCATTCTACTTTGGCACAGAGATAAGAAGTGTTTTTCCTTTCTCTGAGGTTCACAATATGTGAAACCCAAAAGTATTTTTGGGAAGAATTGTGCCTTGCTTTTCTCTGTGAAATGTGGCGACACGGGATCGCTGCTCGCCACAAGAAAGGGAGCAACATATCCCAGAGACAATTAGGAGATGACAGACCACAGCACACTTACATGTGAGCAGCAGCAGCTCCTCACCCCGACCCGAGTGTGGAGTTCAGTGCTGCCTGCCAAGCTTGGCTTTGTCCCTTCTTTGCCATCCTTTCCCTTCTGGATTTTTCCAGCGAAATATGGGGATCCTGCACCTTAAATCTCACTTGGTTGGGTGTCATTATGGACTGGAGGCAGCTGTGGCCAGTTGTGTGTCAGTGCAGAGCTGGGCACAGCTTCCCTGGATGGATTTTTCCTGCTCACATCTCCATTCCCAACTGGAACACACCAGCAGACTCTGGAGCGTGACTGTGCTCCGAGAAAACTCTGCGAACACCACGGCCCAGGAATTCTTTCCACTTGCATGAAAATATCCCTCAAATAGTGGAAAAATGTGTCAAATGAAGCTGTGGGGGAGAAGTGGTTTAATTAAAACAGCCACAGACGCTGGAGGCAGACTCTAAGTTCCACTCTGAGCCTCCAGTTTGGGGCAGGCAGACAACAACATTTCAAGGAATTGGCCCCAAAATCAGCTGCAGGGCAAACCTGGTGCCTGGATGGTGATGTTTGAGCAAGCACCATCCAAGAGAATGCACAAGCAGCATCCCAGAGGAGAAGGTTTTGGATTATTATGGCCACAGTTCCACAGCCATATTAAATGTCACTTGTCTGTCATACCTGCAACACTGTGAAAATACTGAAATTTTAGGGAAATACTGAGGTCAAAATGCAGCCTGACTTGAAAATCCTCATAATTTTATTTATGAGGAATATTTATTTATTTATGTATCTGCTTTGAGAATGCCATATCTGATACATCCTGAATCAAAAACAGAAGCACCAAAGCACTTGGGAGTTACTTCTCCTGAACCAGAGTAAACTCAGGGACAGCAAAGCAGCCCCAGTTTTATGTGACCACATAGAAATGTTTTGAACCCAGGGATAGAAACTGTGAGGGAAGACAAAGGGACTCAGAGGAACCCAAACCCACCAGCATTATCTCACATTCATGGGAGGGAGCGAGGAAATCAAGGTTTTCTGTTCACTGCCATGGATTTACAGCAGGAAAAGGGCTGAAAGGAGAGATTGCCAGGGGGTTTGCAGGGCAGCCTTACCGAGGCAGGTCCTGCCATCCGTGTGCAGGCGGAAGCCGGGCTGGCACTCGCAGTAGAAGGAGCCCAGGGTGTTCACACAGCGGTGCTGGCAGCCCCCGTTGTGCACCTGGCACTCGTCAACATCTGCAAAAAAACAAGGGGAAAATGCTCAGGAGAGTGGACAGGAGGATGTCTGAGCTAAGGAATATTTGTCCTCTGCTGCCCGACTCTGGATCTGAGGGATGAAAGCAAAGGGAACAAGATTGGCCATTTTATGTTGAGTCAGTCAAGCTGTTTGTGAAATTCCAGGGATAAACCTGCAACCAGTGAACAGCAACCACAAAAACCCAGTTTGGTTTGTCAGTCAGCACAAACCATCCTCCTCTGATCACCAGACAATGGTCACCTTTCCCACTGACTCCAGGATAAAGGATTAATTCATATTTTACACTTCCTTGCTTGTCAAAGGAAGATTCTGAGGCAGATTTCTCCCTGTGCCATGATCAGAAACATGGAGATGATGTGGACAGAGCTGCACAGTTCCTTAATTCCTGCCATTTGTGGGTTGTGCACAGTTGTGCACCTACACAACCTTTCAGATTGGAAAGGTTCAGAGGAGGGAACCAGATCCCACTCTGGGAACAGCAAAGCACCCAACCAACCATTCCCTTCCCTGTCACAGACATGTTTTATGAAAAAATCCTTTCATTAGGATCTTTTCTCCTGAGAAGCTGGGAAACTTCAGCTTCTTCATGTTTTGCTGCTTTGAAATGTGATTTGGAGAATTGTTCACCCAGCATGTGAAATTGTTTTTTACTTGATGACCAATGACAGCCACCTGTGTCGAGGCTGTGAGCAGTCACAAGATTTTATTATCATTCCGTTCCTCTCCTTGGTAGCCTTCTGATGAAATCCTTTCTTCTATTCTTCTAGTATAGTTTTAGTACATCATTTTAATATAATATATATCATAAAATAATAAATCAGCCTTCTGAAACATGAAGATTCTCATCTCTTCCCCCATCCTGATGAAATAGTTTCTTCTATTCTTCTAGAATAGTTTTAGTACATCATTTTAATGTAATATATCATAAAATAATAAATCAGCCTTCTGAAACATGAAGATTCTCATCTCTTCCCTCATCTTGGGACCCCTGTGAACACCACCACACTTCCCCATGGAAAGAAAAACTTCAGCAGCTTGGGTCTCTCCATTTGGGTTTTTCTTTGGGTTTCTTTTTGCACTTTCTTCACCTCCAGCTCCCCCAAGCCCTTCCCAGCAATGCCAGCCCTGAGCCAGCTCAGTTCCCATCCAGGACTGTTACTGAGAAGATAAAGAAAAATTTCCTGAGTGAATCAGAGCAGGGTGGAGACCCAGCCGTGTCCTCGCACGCCAGAGGTGCAGGAACGTGCCCAGTGCCCCCACCCAGCTCTGCTTCACCCACAGCTCCCACTGGGCAGGAAAAGGGCACCAAAAAAAAAAGCAGAAACGCAGCCTTGGCTGAGCCAAATTTTACGTTCTTCAGATTCATTGCCAAGAAATTCAGACAGCAGCAAGGGAAGGTCTGGGTCAGGGGCGGAATGGGAAAAGTGGGAAAGGTGACGCCTGTTTGAGTCTTCTGAGCTCTGCAGGGATAATACAAAATTACCCTTTTCTCACAAAAGGCTTAAAGCATTAAAACCTAAAGCTCAGAGATCATAAAAACCCCTCCTCTGTCCCAGTGATCCCCAGGGAACCCCCAGCCTTCTCTTGGGGTGTCCTGCTGCACTGGCAGTGCTGGGCTCCTCCTGCAGAGCTCCCACTGCAGCTGTGGTCTCCATCAACCCAGCAAAATGCTCATTTCTGTAATGCCAGCCCTCTGCTTTATTCAGTGGATTGAGCCTTTTAGGAGGTTTTGCTATTTTCTTCCTGTTTTTTTTTTCCAAGACACTTAATACTGAAAGAAAGGAAAATTAATAGATTTTTGAGGTGAAACATAAGCTTTGAGTGATGCTCTATGAAGAGTGAGCCAAAGCCAAAGAGGCTTTTCAAGGGGAAAAATGTGATGGCACGAGTCTGAGATGCTGGTCAAAGCAACCTAATTCTGATTAAATCATTTTCCTCTGCACACATCTGGGACACTGCAGAGCCCTGGAGCCCCTCAGGCACTCCCTGCTCATCTCTGTGGGCAGGATTAGCTATTAATACACAGAATTGGCTCTATTCAGCTCAGAAACAGGAAAACTGGGGTTTGGGAAGGTTTTATGTAGCACAACAAAGTTTTTTGGTCTGAATTTAAATGACTATTCCACTGCTTCACTTCAACTCTAATCTGAAACTGTTGAGAATTCACTGTCCAAGCAACTTAGTGATGTGTTGAGTAAACTTCTTACTTTCACCCCATTACTCACACTCAGTAATTTTACATCTCCTCTCTCCATGGCTCCTCTTCCCCCTTTGTACTTTTCACCCCTTAAATCTCTGTGATTGCAGAGGGCTGTCCCCATCCCAGCCCCCTCCTGGCTGGGGAGAGCAGCCATAGAATCACCCATCACCTTTCCCTGACACCCCCAAATCCCAGAGCCCCTCCTGGAGCCCCCCTGATCTCCTCTGCAGCACCAGGGAGATTTTGGGACACCCTGCACCATGGTGTGACCAAAACAAATCTGTCCCCAGGGGCAGAGAGGGGGCAGATCCACCAGCCAGCCCTGGCACCAGCAGCACCTCCAGCCAGCGAGTCAGCTGGGAATATGGACTGGTGTGGCATTCACATTCTCTGAAAAAATCCCCTTTGCCCAGGATTTTCCTCCTGGGAAGCTGAGGAGCCTCAGAGAAAAG
>NW_005054449.1:1605396-1607230 GCF_000277835.1 Geospiza fortis
CTATATTCTTAATTATAGAATAGAAATTATATTCTTTAATATAGTATAGTATTCTATATTCTTTATTATAATATAGTATCATCAAATAATATATTCTATGTTCTTTAATATAACTATATTCTTTATTATAATACAGTACCATAAAATAATATATTCTATATTCTTTAATATAATACAGTATCATAAAATAATATATTCTATATTCTTTAATATGACTATATTCTTTAATATAATATAGTATCATAAAATAATAAATTAGCCTCCTGAGAACATGGAGCCAGATTCACCATTCCTCCCTGCAAATGCATCAGACTGGGAAGCAACAGGAGCTGCTCCCAGGGCCAGGAGGAGCAGCTCTGGGCAGGTCCTGGCAGCAGGACCCAGAGCCCTACGTGACACCGTGCGAGCTGTTGTTCGTGGCACAGCACGGCTCTTTTCCTACTGGAGAGCTGACAGAATCTGGTTGGAATTAATAATTCCAAAGGAGAGCAAATGAGAAGCATACAGGCTTCTCTTGAGCTGACTCTGAGCAAGCCAGAGCCGTGCCAGGACAGGGTTTGCCAAGCCCTGCTCTGCATGCACGGGGCAGTGGGTACCAGGAAAAGCCAGCTGAGGAGGAGCCCAACGCAGCAAGGGCTGGGGATGGGGCTTGGATCAATGAGATAGCAGAGATATTGATCTCTGCTGTGTAAAGAAACTGGAGTTCTGCAAGGGAGGCTCATCCCAGCCTGTTCCCTGAGGAGAAACAATCCCTGAAACCTCAGACACCTGCATGGAGTAACACAGGGAATACAGCAATCAAAAAAAGGGAATGTGAACACAGCACCAAAAAAAAGGTTTGGTTAGACACCTGCACGGACTAACACAGGTAATACAGCAATCAAAAAAAGGGAAAGTGAACACAAAACCAAAAAAAAAAAGGTTTGATTGGACACCTACATGGAGTAACATGGGGAATACATCAATGAAACATAGGAAAGGTGAACACAAACCCATAAAAAAGGTTTGGTTTGACACCTGTATGGACAAACACAGAGAATACAGCAATCCAACACAGGGAAGGTGAACACAGAACCAAAAAAAAATGGTTTGGTGAGACACCTGCATGGACTAACACAGGTAATACAGCAATCAAACATATGGAGGATGAACACAAAACCCAAAAAAATTGTTTGGTTCGACAGCTACATGGACTAACACAGATAATACAACAGTCAAACATAGGGAAGATGAACACAAACCCATTAAAAAGGAGCACAGAGTGAGGAGATGGCTTTGGCTGGCTGTGCTCCCTGAACACACACAGGTCCTCCCAGGAGGAATACTGATTCATCTCCAACAAGAGCTACACGTCAGGGGGAAGAAAGTGGCAACAGCAGCTCTGCAAAGCATTAAACATTTGGTAGGGAGGCAGTTTATCTCCTTGCAGGGCTGAGGAGGAGGCGATGGAGCCCAGCTGGGAGCACAGGCTGGAGAGCACTGCTGAGGTTTGCTCTGTCTGGCTGAGCAGCAGTGCCAGGCTCTAATCCCTGCAGCAATTAGCCTGGATTACAGAGCAGGGCTGCAGGAAAAAGGTTAATTAAAATCCACCGAGATGAGCACGTGTGGGATTTAGCGAGTTTATCTTTCCAGTACTAGTTTGTTGAAGATAATTCAGCAATTTCAAGGAGTAAAAAGAGTGCATGGAGAGGACCCAACAGTCCCTGCTGCTGGGCTGTGGCCATCCCACACTGTGGACACAGATTAGAATGAAAAAACCCTCTGTATTACTTCATTTCTTGCACGTGTCACACAGTCCCAACATATATAACATATATATAATAATATAGATATA
>NW_005054449.1:1607293-1612125 GCF_000277835.1 Geospiza fortis
CTGAGGAATTCTGATGCCCTGTTATTCCACACTCCCTGTGTGCAGACAGAACAGCCATGGCAAAGTCCAGCAGTGCAAGGAGGCCATGGGAGAGGACAATGCTTCATCTCCTCTCTGCTAGCCTGGAAGTTTTTTCCTCCTCTGGGCTGAGGAAGGATGGCTGGGAAGCCTCAGCTTCCATCTCACCCTAAACCAGGCATTTGAGAGAGCACTTCAAGAGCTGCAGGGAATTATTGAGGTCAGTATTCCTTCCAGTGCAGGTGGGAGATGCCCAGAGCTTTCCCACACCACCTGTGCCATGCCCAGCAGAGGATTCCAAAGGAATGGATGCATCGGCTTTAGAACAATCTGCTGCAGTGCAAACTCTGCTTTGCCTCAGCTCCTGGCTTTGTCCTCAGCTCACCTTCTCCTGCCCCCGAGCTGTGGGGCTGGAAGAGTGGCCCAGCTCCCCCCTGAGCTCCCCTGAGTGCCTGGGGATGGGGCTGTAATTAGGAATTACTCAGCACGGAGCAGAGGTGCAGGCAGCAACAAGCACCTGGACTTGCTCTGGACTTGCTGCTGCTCTCACCCTCTCCAACCTTCTCTCATCACTGTTTTTTACCCCTGTGCAGGCTGTCACTCTGAGTGAAAGATCTCCCTGTGGATTCCCAGGCACGGAGCTGGGAATGGAGCCCCTGTATAGGTGAAATTTTGTCTGAATGGCAAGATGAATGATGAGCAGGACCGTCATAATAACTTCTTCGAGCTCTAGGAGGCCTATAATGTACTTAAGATAGTTCAGCTACTCTTAGAGGCACAATAATTAGCAGGATGGCTTTTGTTGCAGTGTTAGAAACAAAAAGGTTTAATAAAAGGCAAAACAACAAACAGGAAAACTAAGCCAAGCGCTAGACGTTCCTGCTTCTAATAAAAACACCTCACAAAAGTAATTTAGTTTCTTTGTTCATTCCTTTTTTTAGTTAATTGCCTAGGCAAGACTTTTTAGCTTCTGTACAATTAGCTATCCTTAAATTTGAAGTCCCCTAAGTCCTATGAAGCGTCTTTTCACTTAATCAAAGAAAGAGACTTCTGGACTTCTTCCCTTTTAAGGAGACAAAAAATAATTTTATCACTCCATCAGCAAGAAGCACACTCTTACACAGGACTCCATGATATCAGAAGGCTAATTAATTATTTTATTATACTATATTGTTCTATAATATATTACACTACCGCTAAAGTGAAACTGAACAAGAACTAAACGGAACAAAATCTCGTGGCTTTCTCCTCCCTGACTGTCAGGACACAGCTTGCAGAGATTGGCCAAGAAAACAAAACACACCAAAATCCAATTACCAAACCCCGTCAGGTAAACAACATTCCACAACGCACTGCACTCGTGCACAAACACAGGAGCAGCAAATGAGACAAGAATTGGTTTGATCATTCTATTCTCTGCTTCTCCAGGAAAACTAGAACTGAGAGAACTGTCTCTCTCCGCTCAGAGAATGCGAATCTCACAATTCTGGGGTAGCTGTTGAAAGAACTGAGAGAACTTTCTGCTCAGAGAATGTGAATCTCACAATTCTGGGGTAGCTGTTGAAGGAGCTAATGGAGCAGGATCAAACAACAGCTCTGCTGGTTTCTGCTTTAGAGAGGTTATCCCGGTGATGATGGATGGTGAGTCCCCAGCAGAGCACAAAGCTCCTCCTGTAGGGGCGGCTGTGTAAGGACACAACACCCAGGGCTGCCATGGGCCATCGCGGTGACACCAAGCCCCAGCAGAGCCCTGTCTGCACACGGGGAGCACATCAAGGCACCCAGAGCTCAGTGAGAGAGCAGAGAGCACCTCCTCCCTCTCCTGGCACGCACAGAGCTGCCGGTGATGTGCACACAGCAGAGCTTTGTGCCTTGTGGCAGCTGCCTGCTGAGGGGACACGGCTGTGGGGACGCGTGTGCTGCCTGGGCGGATGGGAACTGCAGGGAGAGCAGCACACTGACCCTAAAAATCACACCAAGACAACGTCTGGGACTCTAAAATCACACCAAGAGAACTCCTCTTACCTGTCAGAGAGAAGCTCAGGCATAGAAGGAGAAATTAACCAAATTAAGCAAACCCACAGTTGTGACCGTGATCACAGGGGTCTGAGGATGAGGGAATAGACGAGGATCTGACTCCATGTTTCAGAAGTCTTGATTTATTATTTTATGATATATATTACATTAAAACTATACTAAAAGAATAGAAGAAAGGATTTCATCAGAAGGCTGGCTAAGAACAGAAAAAGAAAGAATAATAACAAAGGCTCGGACTCAAACTGTCTGTCCGAGCTAGCTGGGCTGTGATTGGCCATTAATTAGAAACAACCACATGAGACCAATCACAGATGCACCTGTTGCATTCCACAGCAGCAGATAATCAATGTGTACACTTTGTTCCTGAGGCCTCTCAGCTTCTCAGGAGGAAAAATCCTAAAGAAAGGATTTTTCATAAAAGATGTTGTGACACACAGTGATACCAGTTTAGGATAAGTCACAAGATGGACAAAAAACCCATGAGGAAACCCCTCAGCTGTGCACCTCACACCAAGGATAAAGATAAAGCCAAGCCTGCACAGAGCTGCCTGTCCATGGAGCCGAGAGGAGCAGAAACAGGATCAGGATCCTGAGGATCTGAGGAATTCTGCACTAGGGAAGGGAAGGTTGGATCCAGCACAAAGCTGGATCTCAGGAGCCTGTCTTGGAGAGTTACTTTGAGCCAACACAGTTGGATGGAGACAGCAAACACGATGTGAGCTCGAGACAAACATCTGATCTATAAATAACAAGGCAGCGACTCGCCCCTTCCTGAAGCTCTGGCACAGCTCACAACTCTTCTGATATCACTGCTTGGGGCATTTATTTATTTATCAGCATTATCCCAGGATGAGATAATGCATTCCTTGATGTCTGCATTACGCCCAATCATCCCAATTCTTCAGTGACCTTCACATATTCTCTATTATTTCCTAAATCCCCACAAGCTTTCCCTGCCGTGGAGGCAGCTAAGCACGCGCAGAGGAGGAAGGGAGGGTTCAGAATTCACACCTGGCTCCGTGTCCCCAGATGCCACCCCACATGAGCCACTGCAGTGGGAGCACCGAGGGCTCCATCCCCTCCACCTGCTCCATGGGAAGCCTGGCCAAGCTCTTCCCACGCTGCAGCAGGCTGGGAATTGCTTCCAAAATACACTGAGGCTGAATGTTCCAGGGCAGTGATCCCTGACACGGCTCCTCTGCCTCATCCCCCGGCCGTGCCCAGCTCTGCTGCTGCCAGAGGATTCCCCTCGCACAAAACCCAACCCCAAATAACACCGAGCCTTGTCCTGGGGAGAATCTGCTGAGCAGCACTCACACAGCCCCAACAAACCTCACCCAGACAGAAAGGCACCATTTTTTCATGTTAAAAACACCAAATTTTCACTTTTTGCCCTGGACTGGGGCGAGATCTTTGGAGCTGAGGAAAAAAAGCCAATCTACATACCTTAGCAAAACGCATGCATTTGGCTTTTTAAGGAATGTGGCACTGGAGCTATCTTTAACCCAGCTGGGCAGTAACAAAATAAATGTGGAGAAACTCCTGTTCCTCTCCCCCTCTGCCAGAACTGATTTTTCAGAGTAAGAAATGCACTGAAGAATAATAACGACAATAACAATAGTAATAATAGCAATAATGATAATAATAATAATGATGATGATAATAAATATAATAGGAATCTAATAATAATAATAATAAATATAATGGGAAAATAATAGTGATAATTGTAATATATATAATAGGAATATAATAATACAAATAATAATGATAAATATAATGTAATAATGATAATGATAATGATAATGATAATGATAATGATAATGATAATAATAATAATAATAATAATAATAATAATAATAATAATAATAATAGCTGTATTAGTAATAACAATAATGTAAAAAATAAATATAATAATAAAAAGTAGAGGCACATATAGGCCAGGTCACCAGTCTTGTCACTTGGGTGGCTGCCAGCCTGGGACCCCCACCCTGCAGCTGGAGGATCTGGGGACAAACCCCTCGAGGCAGAGCCCTTCAGGGAGCCCCAGCCCGGCACACAGAACCCACCAAGAGCCTGATTGTACAGGGATCATCCCAGGGCACGCACGTACCTGGCCGCAGGTTGGGGTACCCCGCTCGCCCCAGGTAGCAGGGGTAGCAGCTCCTCCACAGGTAGCGGTAGTGCTCGCCGGAGGAGCCCGGGATGCCGCCCAGGCAGCCCAGGCACCACAGCAGCGCCCAGGGCCGGCCCATGAGAGCGGCACGGGGCAGGGATGGAGCGGGGACAGAACGGGGCAGAACGGAACGCGACGGGGCAGAGATGGAGCGGCACAGAGCGGGGATGGAGCGGGGACAGAGTGCGGACGGAGCGGGACTGAACCGGGCTGGAACAGGACAGGGTGGGTATGGAGCAGAGATGGAGCGGGACACGGCACGGACGGGGCAGGGATGGAGGAGGGATGGAGCGGGACACGGCAGGAATGGAGCAGGAATAGAGCGGGACAGGACGGGGATGGAGCGGGGACAGAACCGGACTGGAACGGTACACGGCAGGGATAGAGCAGAGATGGAGCGGGACACGGCAGGGATGGAGCAGAGATGGAGCTGAGATGGAGCGGGACAGAGGGGGGATGGAGCGGGGACAGAACCGGGCTGGAACGGGACACGGCAGGGACGGGACACGGCAGGAATGGGGCAGGAATGGAGCAGGGATGGAGCGGGACGCGGCAGGGACGGGACGGAGCAGGGGATGCGCGGGGCGGCGCGGGCGGCTCGGCC
>NW_005054449.1:1612259-1617055 GCF_000277835.1 Geospiza fortis
CGGAGCCCCCCGGTAGGGGCGGGAGCTGTCGGGACTGCCCGGACCCGGAGCTGCCCCCGCAGCCCACGCGTGGACAAACGGGACCCTCCCGGCTGCATCCACCCGGGGCTGGGCTGATCCTCCACCCTGAATAAACCCGCGGATTCGCCCCAAACCAGGCTGAGGAGGGATGGAGGGCAGGGAGGGGTGATCAGGGTCTCCCCCTGGAGCTGTGGGGTTTGGGAAGTTATTGAATAGATATTTGAATAATTTAGTGATGTAATTTATTTTTTTAATGATTAATTAATTATTTAATTTTTTTTAGTGATAGATAAATTGTTGTAAAATTTTTGTTTGTTATTGTTAGGAACTTTGGTTTGGTTTTGATTATGACCAGCCAGTCCTGGGACTCAGGCTGATCCTCCACCCTGAAACAAACCCATGGATTTACCCCAAACCAGGCTGAGGAGGGAGGGAAGGCGAGCAGGGGGATCAGGATTTGCCCCAAACCAGTCTGAGGAGGGAGGGAAGGCGAGCAGGGGGATCAGGATCTCCCCCTGGAGCACCAGGCTGCTGTGGTTACACCACACCAAGTTACACAACCCCAGGGTTACACCAAGCAGGGAGTGTTTCACTGTGGAAGTGCCTTGTTACCATCACACCTCCTCAAAACCAGCACCCAACAGCAAAATTCTGGTCTTAAAATAACGACAAAAAGCAAAGCTTAATCACCAAATTTAAGCAGAAATGAGGAACAGCCACCGTGGCTGCTCCAAAGAAAACCATAGCGCTCATTCCCGCTTCCTGCAAGAAAGGGAATTTTATTTTACCTTTTTCATTAAATAAGAAGTAGGAATAGCTTATTGGATTTTCCAGAGGCAAGCTCAAAAGCCTCATTTAACTTTCTGGAATGTTTTGAAACAATGTGCTCGCAGGGCTGAGCTGGGGGGGCAGCAGGCCCTGCTACTCTGAGACGTTTTCACAGTATTATTTGGCCACAGTAAAATTCCAAATTAAAACTTGTGGTTTAGGCTGCAATGAATAGCATTCCACGAAAAATTTTGAAACAAGCCGAGTCCAGGAGGAAAATAGGGATTTCATGCTATTGCTGCAGCAATTTCCAAAGGAAGGTGGACTCCAGTCACGAGTCCCCTTTGCTGATTGTTCCAAGAGCAGCTTCTTAACATTTCAGGGACCACTCCAGCTCATCTTAATATTTACACAAGGCAACAGCTCACATGCTTCTGGTTAATATTTTGATTTTAACAAAAATAACAGACAAATTTTTGGGTCAGTTGCATTTTGTGGAGGGGGAAAAAAAAAAAAAGTGATGTCTCTGAAAGATGCTGTGAATGTTTGAAATGGTCTGGAGAGGTCCAGCCTGATGTGGTGCACACAGACCTTGCTCAAGCTGCCTGGAGGGTCCAGAAGAGTCCTCAGGGAGATGCTCAGCACTGAGGGATTATTGTATTTTCAGGGAGAAATGATGAATCTGACTGCATGTTCTCAGAAGGCTACTTATTATTTTATGATGCTATATTATATTGAAGAATACCAAAGGGATCTTTTAGGAGCTGGGAATTCCTCCTGCAGCTCCCAAAACATGTGGGACTTCTGTGACAAACCTTCTCAATCCCCTTTCCTTGGACTGTGATAAAAACCTCAGCACAGTGAATAAAATAAATATGATAAAAATATTATATAAATATTATATAAATATGATAAAAATATGATAAAGCATATTATAAAATATGATTAAATATTATATACTGTATATTATATTATATAATTTATATAATACATAATGTAATATATAATGTAAAATATAATATTTAATGTAATGTCATGTAATATATAATGTAAAATATAATATGTACAGTAATATAATGTAGAATGCTTGTGCTGCTGCACATGTCCTTTCTGTTTAGGGATGGGAGGGAAAGTGATAATTGGGGATGGTCAGCTCCTGTGCTTGGCAGCACTTTTTGAAGTCAAATTGGCAATGAGACTATGCAGAGTCACAGATGGGAAATGAACAGTGGCCCATCCATATTAATAGCAGTTAATTAATACTTGCATTCAGAAATGTAGGACTAGCTAATCAAAAGAGGCCAGAACTACTGAACAGATTGATAAACTGACAGAAAGTCATAATCCTCATCCTCATTTAGGTTGTGGCTTTATGTTTCCTACAAGTTTGGTCACAAAACTGAGCCTGCTCCAGGCTGGGCTGACTCCCTGAGCCTGGCTCCAGGCTCAGACTCCTGCAGACAGCTCAGGCATCAAAAGCACATCAGGCTCAAACTCAAACTGAGCCCTGCTTATGTCATAAGTTATGCTTGGCCAGGTCAGAGCCAGCTCCAGCTTCCTCCTCACCTAATTTACTTCAGCTGATTAAGTACCAAGAGTGGTTTGGAGTGTGGCAACACATGAGGATGTGCAGCAGGTCATTGCTGCAGCTGGGAACCAGCCAGGAGAGCACAGCATCCTTTAACAGGGACAGGGATGGGCTGGGCCCCTGCCTCTCACAGCATTTCAGTCAGATTCAGTCTTTAAATTCTTGTACAGAGCCAAACAAATCAGAGCTGGTGGTGTGGTGCTTCACAGCTCAGCAGCATCATGAGCCCCAGAGTCAATTCATCCCTGCACAGGCACAGTCAACCTGCTCAGGTAAACAGGAGTGCTGGAATCTTCACCCTAAACCAAAACTAAAACCTAAAACCAAAAATGAAAACTAAGCCTAAAACCAAAACTAAAAAACTAAAAAGTAAACCGTAAAACCAAAACCAAAAAACTAAAAACTAAACCATAAAACCAAAACTAAAAAGCTAAAAACTAAACCTAAAATTAAAAAAAAAAAAAAAAAAACAAACTAAAAAACCCATGAACCCCGTGGCAGCTCCTAAATGAAACTTAAACCCTGAACCATGTTTCTTCTGACATATATATTAAAAAAAAAATAAAGGGCTCCAGATAAAAGGAAATGGCCAGATGGAGACTGAGGAAGCAGAAACATGCAGGAGATGGAACATGGAAGAGGTGAGGAGAGGAACAAGCTGAAGGATGAGGTCTGTGATTTGGGGTCAGCATGTCCTGGGCTGCATGCTCAAAAGTATTCCAGACAGGTTTTTGAATTTCTCTGTGTGTAATATCAGCTGGGAACTAAACTGAGACCCCCATGTGCTGAATCAGGTTTATGTTTCTGCACAATCCAGCTCAAATGTGAATTTTCATTTATTTTTGGAGCTAATGCCCTTGTCCTATGAAGGCCATGCAAAGTGCAAATATAATTCCTTATGTCAAGTGGTGCTTAGAGGGATAAAATAAACAAGAGCTTGTGAGAATTGTGGTTTAGGGGTTGGTTTGTGATGTTTCCTAAGAGCTCTCCACTGCACTGCCCCAGCACGCCTGCTCCTGGGGCAGAGCCACATCCACACCAGAACCTGCCGTGCCTCACAAACCGTGGCAGCTGCGACACCCACCGCTGTCTGTGCTTCTGCTGGCAGTGAATCAACACAATTTGGGCAATTCTGGGCAGGAAAAGCGGCACACCGAGCTCCAACATCCTTCTCCTTCTGACCAGAGGTCAGGTTGGGAAGCTCTTGAGTGGCTGAGATGAAGTTTTTTTCCCTCGAAACTCTGGTCCCTGGTATTTTCCTCCTCTCCACACAAAGCTGATGCTATTGCAGAGCGGTTTGTTTAGCAGACACTTCAGAGAGAACTCTGAAAGTCCCAGCTTGATGTCACTCCAAGCCAGGACTCAAATCCCAAGGATGAAACCTTTCAAGTGCTGACCTCTGAACCCCCAGCTCCTTTTCTTGGGCCACCCTCAGGAGAGGTGTGGGCTCCAAACCCTCCCAGCCAGCACAGGCCTCCAAATATCTGACCCTGTGGTTTGCAGCTTTATTCAGGCTCCATCAGGACTCTGACCAACACAAGCTGAATATTTTTGCAAGCTGTAGACATTAATCAGTGCCTTAAACTCTCCCCGTCTGCACAGACACACATCCAAACCCGTCATCTCCTGAAAACATGTGAGAGCATGTGGGGAGTTTGGAAAGAGCTTCTTATCTGATGTAAGAAAAAATAGAAATTAATGTAAAAAGGGGTGAGGACAGCAAGGTGCCCTCGCTGACACAGTGGTGGGGTTGTTTGAGAAGTGCAGCCACGGGGGAATAACTCAACACCAGCTTTGCTGGGCTGGAAAGATTTACACTCCAGCAAAGCAGGAGCGAGGCAGCTCAGTGCAACCTCTTCTCTCACTTCATTTAAGGTTTAATCTTCCCTAAGTGTCCTGTTTTGGCATGATGAGACCTGCAAACCCACACAGGATGGATGAGGGACTCCAGGATGTGCTCAGGGCACCCCAGAGTCAGAGGCAACCAGGGAGAAACAGGGAGCAAAGAGCTACAAATTATTCCAAGAATATGTGCAAAGGGATTCACACTGTCCCCCTAAAAGTGTAAGAAATAAAGACAAAAAAAAAAAAAAAAAAGAAAAAAAAAAAAAAAAACCAGAAAAAAAAAGAAAAAATTTTAAAAAGGATTGCTTGTTTCCACCAAAATCCTGAACCTCTTAATCATCAGAGAAGCTAATCCTCATCAGGGGAATTCTGGGGAAACTGGAAATATTTTCACTTGGCTAAGATAAGGGCAGAGCTGTTTATTTCACACATCTCTACAGTGGTACAGAGCCAGGAAATACTTTTCAGTTATTTTCAACAAAACAAGACGAATGTACCAAATTGGCAAGAAAGTGACATTTTTCTGTGGAATTCTTTAATGTCCAAGCAGATAAACACAGAAAACAGCTCTTTC
>NW_005054449.1:1617228-1627726 GCF_000277835.1 Geospiza fortis
TCAGCAATCTTTGTTAATTATTTGAATACTTTTGGTCTTCTGCTAAGCAAACCAGTGCTGCAAACATGCAAGAGCTCTGCCACAAAGCCATGA
Source organism: Geospiza fortis (assembly GCF_000277835.1). NCBI lineage: Eukaryota > Metazoa > Chordata > Aves > Passeriformes > Thraupidae > Geospiza > Geospiza fortis. The sequence goes on from NW_005054449.1 coordinate 1,617,322, forward strand.
CCATCCCAAGCAATGCCCAGAGTGCCCTGGGTGGTGTTTCAAGGTCTCCCCAGGGAATTCAGGGCTGTGGGGGAGCATGGGGAAGGTGCTTTCCATGAATCCCAGAGCTGTGACACCATCCAAAAACTGTCATCTTGCTCTTGGCTCTGATGAGCAAAGAGCTTTTTGCATTTCTCTGAGTCTGAGCTGAACCAGCAGCTCTGGCACAGATGGAAATCCCACCCGGAGCAAGGCAGGGCTGGTTCCAGCTGCGGGAGCCCAAAGGGCCCCTGGAGCACAGCTGGCACTGGGAGTTTCCATTTACAAACACACTGGGGCTGCTCTTCCACTCCATTTCGGGACCAGGTTTAAGGCAGAACAGGGAAAAGTGACACAGATTAGGAAGGAGAAATCTCATCTTTGAAGCAATAAAATACAAGGCATGGCCACAATTCCTACCTTGATCACCACAACCTGCCTGTGCAGGAGATGCTGCACAAACCCAAACCCAACTGCTTTTTATTTTTCCTGCAGCTCTTTTTCCCATTTGGAACTTTCGGTGCCAATAAGGAAAAGCAATATTAACAGGTAAAAAACGTCCCCCCCTCCTTCCTTGCCCAAACACGCCAGATGTCACCCAAAATATTCCTGTCCTGGAGGGACTCCCATGGATAAAACACCCCTGCTATCCCAACTCTCTGGCTCACTCTCTAACAACCCTCTTGTTCATGAAAATGAGAAGACAAAACTTCTCTGCATTGTAGACATATTGTTTTAGAAGTTTTCCTTCTTGTCTTAGAACTGTCGTCCCTTTCTGCTAAAATTCCTTCAAATAAACACACACAAGCACCCCTGGATAGCATTAATCCACAGAAATCAGAACTAAAAGGTTGAAAAATAGAAAATAGAAAATAGACTGTGCATTCTCTACCAATTTTTGTAACTCAAGTCGAGAATGAAGAACATTCCCCCAACGAAACCAGAGCTCTCCCTACCCCAGAGCAGGGCGTGGGCCAGACCTGGAAGGCACAGAGCGCACTTTTCTCAAATTACCTTTTATTAGAGTGAGTGACTAATCACCAGGTGAGAAGGGAGGAATCACCACCCCCTTGTTACTGGATCCCTCCTCAGCAGCTCCCACGGATTCCACTGAGGAGCTAAAACCTGAGCTTCCCCACCCTGAAGCATCCTCCATCCTCCCCAAAATCCCCCTGGAATCCTTGAACCAGCACTGGAGATGCTTCCCCACCCCTGCATCACTGCTAGACCACTCCATTATTTTTGGATACAGATCAAAATCACCCAAAGTTTAGGGAATTCCAAGTTTCAGCTGGATGTGTGGAATATATGGGGCGGTTTCACAAAGATTTATCAGCTGCTGGCAAATTTCTGACATTTGGCACCGAGCGAGGCACTTCAAAAATGTATCTGTGCTTTAAAAGTTGCTCTTTTTATTTTTTTTTCTCTGTAAAGCAGCATTTCCTTCTTACAAGACAGCAGAAAAATGGAGACAAATAGGGTTTGAAGGCTTTAGGGCTGGATGGAAGAAGAATGGGCTGCAGCTGTGCCAGGAATGAGCTTCAGCCACGCCGTGCTCAGGGTTTCCTTCTGCTACTGCAGATAAATCTTGGTTTTTTTCCCTTGCTCACCCAGAGCCAGCACCATTCCCATCGCTCCCAGATCTCTGCTGCAGAGGGAATCCTGTGATAATCCATGGGGATGGAAGGGTGGCAGAATGTGGATGGTGACAGGGTGTCTTGGTTTGGAAAGACAGGAGTCTGCTAAGGAAGGCAGGAGCCTCCCCTGAAATGGAGAGCGTAAACCCTCCCCACCCCTCCGAATTGCCATATATTTTAAATTAAGGGGGCTCTCAGGCAAAAATATGGGAGCAGGAAATAACAGTTCTTTAATAGGGAAAGGAAAAAGAAAAAAAAAAAAAGATAAAATAAACAATGCAGTCCACTAGAACAACACTGACAGAGTCAGAAGCCAACCTGACACCCTGTGGGTCAGGGTGTTGGCAGCAGCCCAATTGGAAATGTGGCTGCAGCCCTCCTGAAGTATCAGGTGTGGTTCTGTTGGAGGAAGGGGGTCCTGCAGAGAAGGATGTAGTCTTCCTCTGAAGATCCAGGAGGAAAAGGCAGCTGCTGTTCCTCTGGGGAATCCTGTGGAGAAAGCCGTGCTGGTGTCTCAAAAACCTCTGGATTGTATCCGGGTAGGAATGCTTGGCTCCTCTCTCTGGGCAGAGCATCTCACAATGGGATGTTACAGTTCTTATCAGTCATGCAGTGACATTCAATAGTCTGTTATCAGCAGATGTCACCTCACGAGGGAGGAGTGATTGTGGTCACTCATAGAGAGAGATAAGGCAAACTGCCCACTTGACAAAGATAATCTGCCATACAGATGGCAATTGAAAACATCTCGCATTGCAATCTTCAACACACGGCCATCCCTGGAACTGACGCTTTTATCCTGCACAAACCCAGCCCCAGGTCAGCCCTGCACCAACAGCAAGGAAAGCCGTCTGCAGGCAGCACACCAACCTGTCAAGTCATGAAGAATTAAATGTATTTCCAGCCAAGAACTGAGCTGGAGAAGGACAGCAATCAAAACAAGGCTGATGTGATCAAAGAGCCCCAGAGTTTAATTCCCTCAGCCTCTTCTAATTCGGTCCTGTCTGGGCTCAGAGCGCCCTGGCTGCTCACAAACACCAGACCCTGCAAGTTTTGTTTTATTTTCAGAAATCCTAAGACCTGCTAGAGCTTAATGAAATCCCCAAGGGTTTAGATTTGCTTAATCCCCTCTCTGCAGCAACCTGCAGACAGGGGCTCATTCCAAGGGCTCTGGGCAGGGCAGGGTCCAGGCAGGGAGCTGGAGGAGGGCTCTGGGCAGTTTGCACTCTGCAGGGCCTCAAAAGTATGGATTCCGTAAATCCATAAATTCTAATTGCATTTTCTTAGAATTTCATAAATTCTAATTAAATTTTCAGAGTAAGTGCCTAAATGCAGGGGTTTTTTTGAGGGGAGGTATGGATCCACAGGAAGCCCAGCATACCTGAATAATAATAATAATAATAATAATAATAATAATAATAATAATAATAATAATAATAATAATAATAATAATAATAATAATAATAATAATTGTTATCATTATTATTGTTATTATTGTTGTTAATAATGTTATTATTATGTTTAACTGCAGCTTTCATATAAAATTCCCTTTAATCTTTCAACCAGACCCAGTCTCAGCAGGTTCCCCTGTAAGCCCTGAGTTTCTCCAGAGCTGGAATGATCCTTGCCTCCACGTTTTGTCAAAATAAGCTTTGTGGTCGGGCTCTGCAAACACTCCTGCAGCTCCCCAGAGCTTGTATTTATCGAAGCATTATGGAACTTCCTTCCTCCCTGACCCAAACACACCATCCATAAATAAAAGGAGGAGTGTTCCTCATCCCCCAGCTCACCACATGCTCAGCATCACTGCCTGAGGGTGAGGATTTTCCTCTCATCATCTTAGGGCTGAGTTCTGTGAGCTTTGGACAAACTCTGCAGCTCAAATCCAAGCTGAGGGATTGATCCTGGCTTGGGCTTGACACAGCAGAGATGATTCAGGTGCAGCTGCTGTGTCCTGATCACTCCTACCCTTCACATCACCCAGAAATGTAATTTTCAGGTGATTTTTCAAAACAAAAACAAGCCAGTGTTCAAGAATGCTGCTGCACCACCCAAATCCTCAGCAGTGAGGGGTTGGTTTTTCTTGTGCTCACATGTTTGTGGTGGTGAGACACCAAGGGACTCGTGCAGCAACTGCAGCAGGCACAGAGCACTGCTCACTCCTCCTGGAGGTTCCCACAGAGCCTTGAAACCAAGGATGGGTCGCCTCAAATCACCCCACAGGCTCCACCAATACTTGATTTCCAAGGGCACACACAGTGGATGTTGAGGAGCTCCTGGAAAACTTGTTAGTTTTAATCCAATTGCTGTGGAAACATAAATAAATTCAATAAATTGTATCAATTTATTCAAATAATTTCATAAATTTCAATAGGAAACTTCCTCCGTGGTTTCTGTCAAAACTGTTTCAAATAACCTGCTTGTGAAACACCTACATTTGCTTTTTGTTTTCAGGGAAGAGTTAGGAAAGAGAACACTGCTCTGAACTTTCGCCTATATAGCACTTTTTTTCCCAGATAATCCACGCTCCTTTAAAAACATAAAAATTCTTCTTTGGAAGAATCCCATCCTGCTCCTCCAGCCTTGCACCTGTGCGAGATTTGTTTCAAATGTATTCTGAGCACAAATCCCTGCCGAGGAAGGGACTGACAGCATCATCCCCTCCCTGGGGCACAGCACTGTGTGTGCATCACCATCCTCCTGCAACACCTGCGCCAACATCCTGTCGGCAGACAGGGCTGGTTTGGGGGGGATTTACAGGTAAACCTGGCTTAATCTGCAGGGTTCAGAGCATCAGGAGCCCTGATGCTGGATGTGGTACCCACCCTGCAGCATCCTGGCATCCACCACTGCGACTGTCCCAGATTGCCAGGCAAGATGTATTCTATTATTGTTATATACATCTATTATTGTTATATACATCTGTTACCAGAATACATTGTTATTATTATTGTTTTGTATGTATCCTAACAATAATAACAATAATAATAATAATGTATTCTGGTAATAGATGTATTCTATTGTATGGCAGTTTGTGGTGGTGTTCACAGGGGTTCCAGGACGAGGGAAGAGATGAGGATCTGACTCCATGTTTCAGAAGGCTTGATTTATTATTTTATGATATATATTACATTAAAACCATACTAAAAGAATAGAAGGAAGGATTTCATCAGAAGGCTAGCAAGGAAAGGAATGGAATGATAATAAAATCGTACCACACAGTCTGAGACAGCTGGACTGTGATTGGCCATTAATTAGAAACAACCACATGAGACCAATCAAAGACCCACCTGTTGCATTCCACAGCAGCAGATAATTATCGTTTACATTTTGTTCCTGAGGCCTCTCAGCTTCTCGGGAGAAAAAATGCTAAGGAAAGGATTTTTCATAGATTGTGTCTGTGACAGCAGCTGTCTTTTGTCAAGTGGGCAGTTTCCCTTATCTCTGAGTGATCACAATCACTCCTCCCTCAGGGGAGGTACCTGCTGATAACAGGCTATTGAATGTCACTGCATGACTGATAAGAACTACAGCATCCCATTGGGAAATGTGAGCCCAGAGGGAGGAACCAAGCATTCCTACCCGGATATAATCTGGGGATTCTGGGACACCAGCCAAGCATTCCTACCTGGATATAATCTGGGGATTCTGGAACACCAGCACAGCTTCTCCACTGGATTGCCCAGAGGAGCAGCAGCTGCCTCTTCCCCTGGATCTTCAGAGGAAGACTGCACCTTTCTCCAGGATCCCTGCTCCAGCAGAACCACCCCTGACACTGCAGGAGGGCTGAGCCACAATTCCAATGGGACTGCTGCCAGCACCCTGACCCACAGGGTGTCAGGCTGGGTTCTGACTCTGTCAGTGTTGTTTTGGTTTACTGCATTGTTTATTTTATCCTTTTCTTCCCTATTAAAGAACTGTTATTTCCTGCTCCCATATTTTTTGCCTGAGAGCCCCTTAATTTCAAATTTATAGCAATTCAGAGGGGTGAGGAGAGTTTACATTTTCCATTTCAGGGGAGGCTCCTGCCTTCCTCAGCAGGCACCTGTCTTTCCAAACGGAGACAGTGACTCCTGCCAGGAAAGGGTTGAAATAAAGTCCTGGTATTCCTGTTCTTTATGAGAATTCCCAAGTCATTTAAAGGAAAACAGAACCTAAGCACATCTGGTGTTTTATTTATGGAAGTTACACACTCCCACATGAAAGCAGCCATCCACTTATAACCTGATAACAAACCCCCGCTTCTCCCTCTGCCTTGGGGCTAAAATCCATTAATATTCATGGCCTGTTGTCAGGTGATTTTACAGCTCCGGTAAAAAAAAAAGGTCTGAAGGAAGCTTAAATACCAGAGGCTCCGGGTTGGAAGGGTCTGGCTTTGGTTTGAACAAGCTCCCACCTTTCCCAGAAGGTGACAGCCATCCCCAGCTCTGGAGTGCACACCTCAGATCCAGGACTCAGGGCAGGGAACTGACAAGAAAATGGAATTTTTGCGCACTATCCTGGTGACCCCGAAAGGGGACAGCTCTCCAGAGCACACAAAGCACCTCAACCACCTCCATGCTGAAAATTCCCTGGGAAGTAGGACCAGAGTCCAATTCCCTGGAAAGGGAAGACCAGAGTGCAATTCCTTGGGAAAGAGGACCAGGGTCCTATTCCTCCTATTCCTTGGGAAAGGAGAACCAGGGTCCAATTCCCTGGGAAAGGAGGACCAGGTTTTGGGGGCTTTGGATGGATGGTTGGTTGGTTTTTTTGTGGTTTTGTTTGGTTTTGGTTTTGTGGGGTATTGGTTTTGGGGTTGGTTGTTTTTTTGTTTTTTGGGGTTTTCTTTTGGTTTTTCTTTTGGTTGGTTTGGTTTTTGTTGGGTTTTTTGGTAAGCAAGTAACTCTTCATAAGACAAAAAAGTAAACCAAGATTTCTGCATTTTGTTTGACCAAAAAAAAGAAAAAAAAGAAAAAAAAAAGAGAGAAAAAGAAGAAAACTAGTAGAGTTTATACAGACTCTATGATAGTGGTTAAAACTGGGGTAAAATGTTTTTTTCTCTCATTCCAAAGGGATAACTCTGCAGGTTTTGAATGAGAGGCAGGCGCTGCAAAGAGAGCAGCTCCAGGGACGGATCAGCAGAGCAGAGCCCAGCAGAGATGCTCTACCCCCTCCCTCTGGCCGAGAGGACACCACACACACTCTCAGAGAGAAGCTTTGGGGAATTATTCCCTAAAAATGAGGCTGCTGTAGAAGGTCTTCGTGGAATCAGCTGTACTGGCAGGAAGGCTGTGACATCCTGGGGATTTGAGCCCTTAAAAACTCACCAACATCCCCCCAGGAACAAGCCTTCCTGATAACCTAAAGGAAATCAGACAATTCTCTCTCTCCAGCACTGAAATGCTGAACTAAGGAGTTAAGCACAGGACTGGCAGGATGCTGTGGGTCCTGCAGGCACTTCTGCGTGGCTGAATTTGGGATGAAAGAGGAGCCTGTCCCTCGTTTCTCTGAAATTGTGCCAGGGGGATGAGGCTGCACAATCCTCCCAGTGTTGGGGCTCTGCTGAAGTTTGCCAGCACACAGGGATTACACACAAAACCCAGGCTCCGTGGGGTTTTTTTTGTTTCTTTGTTGTTTTCCTCCTTCCTTTTTGTGTTGTTTCCCCTCTCTCTCCAGCCCAGCACCCTCTGGGATTTCCATCCCTGAATCCCAAGGCACCTCCAGGAGATTCACCAGCAGGGGTGGCAAAGACAAATTGCAAGACACAAAGGTGAGAAAGAGAAACTGTAAGGATATATTTTGGATTTTCCCATATCTCCAGAGCTCCTATCCAGATTCTCCTCCTTATTAGTCCAACACTCTGTAAACCCAATGGCAAACCCATAAATCCAATGCCTTTCTATGGATTATATCAAATGCTGAGACAAGCCCAGCCTGGCTCCTCCTGACCTGCAGTAACAGAGACATCACAAAACAGCCCTGACAGGCAGCACCTCCAGGAAATCTCCTTTTTTGGGGGGAATAAAAGGAGCCCGTGCCTGCTGGGAGCTGCGTGGTGTGCAGGGAGCAGATTATCAGCACAGCTCTGCAGCTTTCTGTGGTGCTCAGATAAGGCTGACTCCGTGCCACAGGCGCTGCTTCTTCCTTCACCCCTTATTTCTTCCCCAATTTCCCATCCAAACTGATGCAATCTGTCATCTCTGGGTAGCTTTTCAAGCACTGCTGATGTATCTGGTGATTTTTGGTTATCATGGTCTTGAACCAGACAGGAGGGTGCAGCCAGGTGGAGGTCACAGGGAACAAGGGGAAACAGCCCCAAGCTGTGCCAGGACAGGGTCAGGTTGGTCATCAGGAGGAATTTCTCCATGGAAAGTGTGGCCAGGCCTTGGAAGGGGCTGCCCAGGGAGGTGTGGAGTGCCCATCCCTGGATGTGGCACTCAGTGACCAGGTGGGGATTGGGCACAGCTTGGACAGGACGCTCTTGAAGGTCTTTCCCAAAATGATTGATCCTGTGATTCTGTGATGTTTTCCTCATGCATGGCCAGGGCTGGACCTGCTGTGGCAGGAAGGGCAGCATGAGAGCCCCTTGATTTAAGGGGCATGAGGCACTTTGGGGATGCTGGTTCAGCCGTGTGGATGTAGGAAAACACAGCACCACGCGTGGAGACATCCCACACGCACAAACACTCTCACATACGTGCCCTGTCTGGGTTTTGGGGAGTCCCAGGAGAGGTGAAGAGGGGACCACAGGCTCACTTTATCACAGTGGCATCATTCCCACACATACCAGCCGTGCATGTGCAAACTGACACCCCCTCTCCAGCGCAGCCAGCCTCCCCAGAGCGATGCATTATCAGTCTTGGCTCCCTCTAAACCCCTCACAAATATAAATATGTCAGACGGCCAAATAAGGTTTAACCAATACCACAGCCAGGGCTTTCAATCCTCATGGAGTTAAAAGTTGCATAAGCAAGCTGTCTGTAAACTTTGCAGGTCTTTTGGAACTTGACTCCTTGACACGGAGGTTGAGGCGTGAAAAGTTTTATAAAGGGTTTTAGCTGCTCTTTAAAGTATTTATTTTTTAAAGAAGAGGAAAATTGAGCTCAAATATTGAGCTCGAGGAAAATTGAGCTCAAACTCAGTTCGAGGAAACTGAGCTCAAACCCAGTGGTTCAGCCTGGGTTAACACATTTCTGCTCATTTCTTTTCCAGCTGCCTCCTGCAAGGCGAGGTAACCACACTTCCAGGGAAACTGCCACTGGGGAATGTTCCCAGCCTAAAGGAGACTTCTGGGGCCTCTTCATCTGCCTCCATCCCACTGGAATGTGTGTGCCAGGTCAGGGCAAGGAGCTGCTTTGGGCTGTGCAGATGTTCTGGGGGGACATCCACAAGAGAGACCAGCTGAAATGGATCCAGGAACATCCCCATACCTGTGCCAGGTGTCCCTCGCCCAGCTTCTGTTCATGGGCAAGGCAGAGATGTCATCAAATGTCCCTTCTCCACTTAGATTACACTTTTTTTCCTATGGATGTCACATCATTTGTTGTTTTCTCAGCTCCTTGACCAACAAGAGCCTCTGGCAGACTCACCAGAGACAACCCTCCAACTATGGTTTACCAACCTAGTTACAAAACAACTAATAATACCTCTAGACAAAAAAAAAGGACACAAATGAGCCCTGATTTTAACGTCCCTCATGATCTTTCTTCCTACTCATCAACCTTCTAGGACTATTACCCTACATCCTCCTCCTCCTGCCCACTCCTAAATCCTGCCACTGGTTTCCACCTGCTGCCATGCCCAATTTGTTGAGAGTTTGGGATAGTTTCTGCTTGGTCCTGCCGAGGTTCCTGAGGAGCTGGAGAGGTGGGACAGGTCATGATGAGCTGTTCCTTCCCCCAGATCACCCTCAGGCTCCCAGAGCTGCTCCCATGGAGCCAGAGGCAGCAGCCTGGCTTGGCTTAGCCAGGGTAACCTGAGACACTCCACTCCTGCCATAAAACCCTATGGACTATAAATATCTCCCCATAGTGGAGAGAATTCTTTTTTGACACATTATATAATGGATGCAATAAAAAATATACTGTGCCTGGCGGCCTTTCCAAGGCTTCCCTTCAGGAGCTCGGAGCACAGGCTGCGCTTTGATGATTTTTTCCCACTGTATGGCCAAAACTGTATTTAATGGGAAGAAGGGAAGATGACTCTCCTGGGAAAGAACCTGTATTCCTCTCATAGAGAAGTGAAGAGACTTCCTTCAAAGTTTCCAACCCTTTGAAGCAACCTCAGCTCTGTGAGATCACAGAGGCTTTGCCAAGGCTGAGGTTTAAGTGTCTCCAGCAGGTTTGTCCCATTTTTAGTAGTTTCTCACAGAAAAATCTGTGCCAGGGTGAAGCTCTGTGCTCACCTGGTGACCTTCAGTGGTGTGTCCCCATGGCAGGCGGCTTCTGAATGGACACCAGTGACCAAGATTTGCCGCCAGAGAAAAGCACAGAGCTTCCTTCTCACTGCTTGCAAAGACGAAGTGATTAACACAGAATTAAGGGGAAAAAATTAGCAAGATCTAGTTGGAGGTTCAGAAGAAATGTTGTAGAACCAGAACCAATGCCCTGCATTGCCAGAGGGAGCCCAGGCCCATCTGCAGCAGCCCTGGAGCTGCAGAGGAAAACTCCCCCCTTGTGCAGGATCCCTGCTCCAGCAGCAGCACAGCTGGCACTGCAGGAGGGCTGAGCCCCCATGGGATGGGGCTGTGCCACCCCCTGACACACAGGGGG
>NW_005054449.1:1627861-1632450 GCF_000277835.1 Geospiza fortis
AGCCCCTTAATTTCAAAATTATAACAATTCAGAAGGAGGGAGTTTACATTTCCCATTTCAGGGGAGGCTCCTGCCTTCCTTAGCAGACACCTGTCTGTTCAAACCAAGACATTCACCTATCAGGTTTAAACTCACTCATGAGGATAGAAAGCTCCAGAAGCCACACTCTTTATTCCAAATGGAATCCTTAACTTGTCTAAACCAGTACCTTTCAAAGTGCTGCACCACTTTGGCCGGAATTTTGGCCAAATTTTGGCCGGAACAGAGCCAGGAGCTGAAATGCCACGAAGAACACGATGACCTCGTGCAGAAGGGCTGCAAGGAGGGGTCAGCTCTGCCCCTGTGCCTGTGCCCAGCCTTTCGAGGCACTTGGCAGCGTTTGGGGTGTCTGTGACACCCAGGCAGTGCCCACCTCTCCCTCGGGACCGCTCGCTCTGCTGCCAGCACACAACAGCAGGCCGTGTCTTACGCTGAAAAACTGGCACATCCCTGGGAAAAAAGAGTCTTCTCCAAGTCTCTTTGTCTCCATATAATTAAGCTCAATACAACAAAGCATCCAAGTGGGGTGGGGGAGCGTTTTGGAGGGTTCTCAAGAGCCACAATCACGTTTGTAGCACAGGAAGGTCTGTGTAAAACTATTGATCACGGATCTCGTGGTTTATATTTCCCCACAAATATTGCCCCTCGCGTTCCCAGATGCGTAATGGGTGTCAGGAGTAAGAATCTTGGAAAGTAAATGGAAAAAGTTACACTAGCAAATGGCTTGTTTATGCCATAATTGGTATTAGGCAATTAATGGTGGGATGAAACATCACAGTGCTGCTGAAAACAAAAAGCAATGCTGGGTAAAGAGCATTTAATGAGCACGTTTTATGTCGTCCTCAGCAAGTTTACTGCCAAGCCACAAAAGACATTTATACACACTCCCTTTTGTCTCTAATGAAAGGGTCAGGGCTACTCGCTTCTGGGGAGATCCATGAGTTTAAAAAAAAAAAAAAAAAAAGCATAAATGCAATGTTTTAAACTGGAAATTCACCTCCTCGAAGGAGCAGTTGTTTTAGGTGGGAGAGGTTTCCTGGGCAGGGTCAGTCCCAGCACAACCAGGTGCAGATCAAACACCTTCCCACAGAAAGATGAGGCTCAGTGACAGCCAGCCACAGGGACCTATTGTACAGCTCCAATGCCAAATATCTGACATTCCAAAATCTCCACTATTAATGAGGTGAGATCCTGAGCAACTGGGGGAAAAGGAGACTGAAATAATGTATTTTTTTTTGCCAGGAGTCACTACTCTGCTGTGCAATCCAAGGCAGGTTCCCAGCCCATACAGAGAGGGATAATGCCTAAATCATTTTAAACCAGATAAATTACCTGGTCTGCTGCTTCCCAAAACTCATTTTCTACATCTGTTTCTCCTAGGTATTTCAAACACCCCCACTCTCTGCTGAATATTGGGAAAGGTCAAAGCCAACGCTGCATTTCCAACCATGGGAGGTGCCAGGATGGTGGCATGGGAGGGACAGGCACCCCCAAACACATTCCTTAGAAGAGATCCAGGTCCTTTCCCTTCTCTTTTCCTTCATCTCTGCCACAGGAGACCATGGGATGCTCCTCACCTTCCTCCTCCTCATCCAGACACAGCCCCAAGGCAAGGCCAGCACGGAGGGCAGTGCTCAGGAAAGGGAGTTGTTGTCTTTGTTTTCCTTATAATGAGTCTTTCTTTTAGTTTTGAAAAAATAAAAAAGACCTTTCAGGCTATTTCTAGAAGGGAGCTTGCTAAAGTTCTCTGGGAGATACAGGCAGGAAGGAATGAGCTGCCAAGGGCCAGGAAAATGGTGAATTCACAGAACCCCACAAGTGAGGCATCGAACACATAAAACCTCACAGAAACCTCAGGTTCCCGCTGAAGAAAAGCCTGGGTAAACTGTGAACTTTTTAATGAATTTATCCCTAACTGTGAGCATTCTGTATTCCTATTTTTTTAACCATTTCTTCAGTTTAAGAACACACATTTTTTTAGGAGCATATCCTCTTGCACCAGAGACCACAAAGTGAAAAGCCATGTCTTCTTCTCACGTAAGTACAAAACCATCTCCAGCATTCCTCCAGTAAAATCCTCGGAGTTTTTTGGGGATTCATTTTGTGAGTTAAATATAAAATGCAGTTTTATGGGCTGGTTTATCAAGGCAAATCCTCACCGAGCTCCTGCAAAAAATACAAATCAACACAGAATGCCTGATTTTGCCACACGTGACTGGTTTGGGCAACAGAAACCGAGCCAAAGAGCAGCCTGACAACATCTGAGATGGCAGGAAATAGCGGGAATTCAAGCTTCTCCCGGTGAAAACAGCAGAGGAAGCCATGGACAATTTGCAGCTGGTGAGGAGAGGTATCCTCTAATGACACACATCTGGCATCCATCGGCGGGGCTGAAACCCAACACCCCTCACACAGCACAATGGCATGCCAAGGAAAGGCACAGCATCCCCGGATCCTCTGTAACTGCTGGGAACCCTCCTGCCCTTTCCTCCACTGCCTTTCCTACACCAGGCTCGGTTATTTTGGCCCTTTGATCTCTGACAGTCACATCAGGACCACGAATCACAGAACTGACTCCTATTATCCATGATTCGAAACAGCTCCTGGACAGGGGAGCTGGGCTGGACCTCTGGGAATGATCTAGCCAGTCTTTAAGCAAGCCACATAAATTTCTAAAGGAAAAGAATCCCTATTTTAACCATCAAACATGGGTTATTCTGCTTCTTTTTGCATCTGCAGCGGGGTCTCACCTCAAACCAAGGCTCTGCCACCGACAAGACCTCGTGGAGATGCCATGATTGAACCCCTTAGTGGGGTGAAGACCACCAAAAACTGTTGCAGCCGAAATAGCTGCTGATAAAGTCCAGGGTAAGGAAGCAAAAAGGGGCCTTTGCATGGTATCCATAGATGTTTAATTCAGCTGTGCAGTGAGATGTTCAGGGTCAAAAAAGAGGCCAATCCTGGGGTGAGTCCAGGTTTTTGGTAAGGGTTAAACAGTGGCATGGGGGCAGCACAAAGATGAGGGCCCAAGGGGGAATAGGGAGGGAGTGGCTGACATAGGAACGAGGGGAAGGAGCCAACGGGGTCTGAAAGAGCAGGGCATCTTTTGAGGGAAGCTTCTTGTGCCTCCCTAACTGTGGTTCCAACTCTGTTTCCTGGGGAAGCCTGTGGTACAAGAGGGACTCCTCTCTCCTTGATGAACTGAGAATTGATTATCTGAGGGATGGTAAATTGACTGAGAATCCAAGGTTTTGTCTCACTGTGCCGTGTTGGAAATTGGGTGGGGGCAGGAGGAATGTTTTGGAGGGTTTTCATTCTGAGTTATGTGTTCCTTTTTACATATGGTTGTAGGTTAATAAAGTGTCTTTCTTTATTTCTAAGCTTGAGCTTGCTTTGCTCTATTTCTGGTCACATCTCACAGCGGGCACTGTGGAGAATATATTTTCATGGGGGCACTGGCATTGCACCAGCATCAAACTGTGACACCAGGGAATGCCTCTTAGGGTTTCCACAAAAAAAAACTGCTCCCACCACCAACCTCCTGGTGGGCATTCATGGGGCTGGGCCAAGGCAGAACCCAATGGCCATGGTGGTGCCCAAAACCTGCAGTGTACCAGGCTTTCCAGCCAACATTCTGGGGTTGTCAGAATTCAGGAAATTCCTCTGGCTGCCCTGGAGGACTCAAGACCCTGACAGGGGCCTCAGAGACCTTGCACAGAGTCAAAAAAACACCTGTGCCTTCGATTTTAGCCCTTGGGAAAAAACAATTACCAGCCTTACATGAGGATTCACAAGCCCCAAGAGTTTAAGTAGAATGATAGTTAGTTTGTTACAAGACAGAAAAGTAGAATTTTGAGTTTTTAGAATGGGGGTTCAGAAGCCAAGATGGAGGGATTTGGGCATGGAGCTAATTTGGGCGTGCCTTGTCCTTCTTTCTTCTTGGCCTCCATCTTCTGCTGTGATGTTGGCACTTTTAGATTAGTTGAGAGTAGAAGCTCACTGTCTAACATAGGTGATAAGTATTGGGGAGTAATTGTAAATATTGTACATGTAGTTTCTACTATAAAAAGATAACACAGCCCAGAGGTGGGCAGAGTGCCTCTATCTGACCTGCTGCGGACCTTGGCTGGACAGGAGAAATAATTTTATAGATAAGAAACAATAAACAACCTTGAGACCGAAAACTGAAGAGCTCTGCCTCCTTCTCTGACTGCTGGGCTGGGAAAAGAGAGTTTCTAACACATCTTGGGGTCACTCTGAGCAGCAGAAGCCCTGAGAGTTGTGCATTCTGTTTATTCCGCGCATCGCTTCAGCGGTGCCCAAACAGCTGCAGTGTCCCAGCCTTTCCAGCCAACATCCCAGCTAAATGGAAAGTCAAACACCAAGGAATGACTTCAGAGAGCAGCTCGGGGCCAGCAGCCCCAGCACCCGGCCCGTGAGCTCTCCTGGCCTCCTGGCATCCCGTGCTGGGCCTGCTGCTGCAGCGGGGAGTGGAGCATTTCCAGATCCACGGGTTTGTTGGCTTGGAGAGGCGGGGGGGAAAGGCGGCA
>NW_005054449.1:1632559-1635424 GCF_000277835.1 Geospiza fortis
GAATGTTGAGGGGGTGCAGAGGCCCCACAAATATGGAATTATGGAAGGGAAAAGCGTCCGCACCGCTCCACGCAGCACACGTGTCACTGTCTGCAAGCTGAGCCCCATAAAATTAAGTGTGTCTGGGAGGAAACCAGCCACGCTGGGGCTGGGGAATCTCAGCCCGGAATGGTGAGGGTCCCCTGGATTCTCCTTTCAGTCTGGAGATTCCTCTGCTGAGGAATGTGCAGGGAGAACCAGTCCCAGGGTCACGGCTCCAGCCCCAGCACAGCTTCGGTGGTTCTTGTGGGTCCCTTCCAACCCAGGATGCTCTGTAATTCTGTAATAGTTCTATAATTCTGTAATTCCATGAAAAGCTGCAGAGGAGCAAATTCCCTGAGCTGGTGCTTTGATCCTGGGGTCACTGATGCAAGAGGAGTCCCATTTTCCATTTGAACTTACAGAACAGTAAAAAGTGACCATCAAAAAGTCCTTCACGGGCTGGTGCCACCTGGATTTCTCTGTAGAGGTTGTTAGTGGGTGATTTTCTTCCTTCTCCACTATCAAACAATTCAGTTGGGATCCAGGCTGCCCAGAATATCAAGCTTCAGCCCAAGGGAAAAACACAACAGGAACTTGCACGCACTGAAATTCGGATCAAGAATGCGTGGAAAGTGTCCTCTTTTCCTCACATAACTCACATGGATTAGACCTCTGGGGAGGGAACCCTCTGAGCATCTTCCCAGGAAAAAAAAGGTATTTGTCACCACAGGAATCTCAACACGTGCTTGTTTCTGAATTATTAAACCCATCATTGTGTTGTACTGAGCCCATGCAGCATGGGAGACAAAGCAGAAACACAAAAAACAAGGGAAAAATAAAAGGCAAACCTGTTGCTGAGGTGGGGAGAGGCTGCTTGAAAGATGTTATCACCTGCCAGAGAATAGGGCTTTAAAACCATGCCCCAGAGAAAGCAGCACTTGATGAATTAAAAAAATGTTTTCTCCAACCTTTCCAAGCCCAGAAAAGGAAAGCATAACATACCAATGATTTATTGTGGAGAGGGCTGTGTGTTTAAGCATAAATTAATTCTACAAATTCCAGGCAGCTTTGCAGCAATGCTTCTCGTTCCTGCTGCTGCCCTCGCTCCTCATCTCACTCTCCAATCCTCCTGTTTCACTTGGAACCTGGCCCTTGTGCCCATGGCTAGTGTGGCTCCCACACCACTGATTTGCAGCAGATCCTTTGAAAACAGGGGAAGATTCAGTGAATGATTGGATTTGATGTTCTTAAAGGTCTTTTCCAAACTAAAGGATCTGATGGTTCTGTCACAGTCAGGGAGTCAAGCTGTTCCCTGCCATTTGTCTTTTGTGAATCCACTGAAGACCTGAAGATTTTAGTCTCTCACTCACAATCATGTTCTCTCTCATTGCAAGAAACCAATAATTGGTGAGGAACTGTGAGCTTAGAATGGTCCTTGGCTACCTGACCAGGGGCTCAATCCTCTCCAGAAACGATCCAAGAATTCAGCTTTAATTCAGTCTCCTTTGCATTCGTGTAACAAACCATTCTTATTACCAATTACACGATGGGATCCCAGCGGTCCAGTTACACTGCAGCATTCCACATTGCCTGAAAAATAATCCATTCTCCTCCATAAATGTCCCTTGACTCACCTCTGAGCTCACAAGCCTGGCTTTCCCCGGGTGGTTTACGGGAAGAAAACACCTCGGGCAGACTCTGCTGCTCTCAGAGCCATAAACTGTGCCCAGCCCTCACCCAGCTGGGGTTTTGCAGCCCTGGCCCCTGTTTAATTGGTCACAGCTGGCTGGGAATCTCCTTGCAAGGAGGTTAGGGCAGAGGAGGGATCACAGGAGGTGCTGGGAGCTTCAGCCCTCACCCAAGGGGATGCAGAGCTTTGAAGATGCCATCCAGCACTTCACATGACTTGGCCCAAGGTAGCCATCCCTCACAAAAAAGCAGGGGTTTTGTCTTCTTCAGGTGGCTCAATGAGTCATTTCCTTCCAAGTTTTCTTACCCTTGGCAGATCTTAGCATGAGGAGCAGTAAAGATGTGTGTGAACGTTTCAAATCAGTGGAAAAGATTCCGCTCTGGTTTATTTGCCAAAACCTAAGCAGAGGGCTACAACTCATCCAAAGGACTTGAGCCGTATATTTTCTTCAACCCAATATGATAATCTCTTTTAAATGATCATTAAATCCTTAATTCTTGAGCTCAGCCCAAGGAAAGCCTGAAAAGAACAAAGCCAGCCATATTTCAAATCCACCAAAGCCCATCAGATTTGAGCTCCACTTCACCCACTATCGTGCTCCTTTAAACAAATGGCCAGCAATACTTTTGCCTCTGCACGCTCTCCATCACTCACCAACGGAGCTGGACAGAGCTGGACAACATCACACACATCCAAAAGGCTGTCTGGTGTACTCCAGTTCACCTTTAGAAACTCAGATCATAGGAACTACCCAGTTATTCACAGAGTTATTGCCCTGCAGGAGGTGGTGCTGGGTGTGATGAACAGCACCATGTTTGACCAGCACAACTCAGTGAAGGACTCTTCACCCTGCAGGTACAAGTCCCAGGACACTTCTTTTGCAGGTACAATAACAGACTGGCTCCAGCACACTCCCTCTTTTCGTCCAAACTGCCTTTACAAAAGCTGGTTTTTAGCTGAATAAGCCCCTGCATCGCCTTGGCTTGTTTCCTCTCACAGATTTCTTCAAAGAGCTCAGCCCTACCTGTTTGCCAGCTCTTAAATACCATGCTTGGCTGATGGACAAGCCGATAGCACAGGACGTGGCCAAGCTCTGCACAAGCCGCCCTTGTTCCACTGCCTTCCTGAGCCAAAATACAACAAAATCCCAGCAG
>NW_005054449.1:1635465-1647329 GCF_000277835.1 Geospiza fortis
CAGGAATCTCCTCTGGCCTCGCTCTCCTCTCCCCTCCCCAGCAGAAGGCTAACCTTATGAATCAGGAGGCTGCTTATAAATAAAAGTGTTCGGACTTCTTGGCTGCTGGGAGAAGTGCTCTGCTTAATTTAGCCCTGGTATTATTAACCGTGGATTCTCTCCAATGAGCTGACAGCTGAAGAACAATTGCAGCCATTTAATTCCACAAAACGGATTTTAAATTGGCCTCATGCACGGGAAGCATCGATCACAGACTCTTGCTACCGTCATTCTGAAGTCTGCACCGGGCTCTGCTTAGGCTGGGGAAGTCACCTGAGTCTGAACTGGCGCTGTCACGCGAGTTTCTCCGTCTTGGAAAGAGCATCTGGCTCCTGGATCCAAGGAAATACTGCCTGTGCTTTCCTTTGCTTCCAAAGGCTGAACCCTTCCCGTTTCAGCTTCCAACACCTCTGAGTGTTTCGCAGCCCCACGTTGCTCTGGCCTCCAGCAAACCCCTCTCTCCCAGCCCTAACACATCCAAAGGCTTCCAAGTGAGCAGCTCCAGAGAGATTAGCAGGAGAAATCAGGCCCTTGGTCAATCAAACAACACCTCAAAGGCTGGGCAAACGAGGGCAGTGCTATAACAGAAAGAGACAATGCTGGTCTCCTGGAGCAGGGATGTAGGAAAGGCATTTTGTGCTGTTCTTGTGAGCCAGCAAAGGCTTCCTGAAGATAAGGAAAGCCCCATATCTCTCTCGAGGAAGACACCAAGGTTGTCACCATGGAGATGTGATGAAGGAAAGTTAAAAGATACAGACTTTAGCTGGCTCACAGAATGATGTGGCTCTTTGTTCACCTACTGAGAACTTTGTTTCTTTCTTATGACCAATGGGCAGTGAATGTGTCTGTTAAGTAAATGTAAATATCTTGTGTTGGGGAAGATGAAACAGGAAAGCCCTTTAAATATGATTGTCTGGCAAAAGATTTTGAGAATATGGAAACTATAAGCGAGATTGAAATGAAAGCAAGCTTTGAGATACCTCAGTTACTGAACAACTGGAAAACAATGGTGTGGCTGGCTGAAGGTAATCCCCTTTTGATGGAACAACACCCTCTGCTTGCAGACAGGCCCAAGGGTCAGAGCAGACCCCACTAGCATGGCAGAAGGGGCCCAAAGAGGAGTTTTTAGGGTTTAAAATGTAACACAGTATGGTGATGCAGTGATTCTTATAGGCTGTATGTAAATGCTATAAGATTTGTATATTGTACTAGATTGGTTAGCGAGAATCAGAATATTCAGCACAGAAGAAGATTTATGGTATTGTAACGAGAACTTTGTTCTCTTTTACTCTTTTGTCCGCTCTCTCTCATCCTCTTTACCATGCTCTTGCCTTCTTTCTCTTTCCCACTCTCTTTACTTCTCTCTCTCTTTTTTTGGGCCTGCTCCAGCTGTGGCTGGCACAATCTTGAAAAACTATAAAAGCAACATGTTGCTATAATAAATCTCTCTCGTGCACCCTTCTGATGGGGTCCTGGTGCTTTGTGCCGTGTCACTCACAGGGTGACAAAGCCACCCGAGCAGGCCTCCAGGCACAGACACTGATCACAGCCCTGCTGCCACAGCTGACCTCTCCTTTGTGCCAGCAAAAGGAGGTTTGGGCTGGCTCATGCTCCAAAACACAGCCAGGCTAATTAGGAACAGCCCAGTTCCCCCATCAGAGCCCCGGGAGCCTGAGTGTTGCTGAAACAACCCACTCTGCTGGCAGGCTCCAGGCAGTGAAAGGTGAAGCCCAGCAGCTGATTTCCAGCAGGGCATACCAGTAAATAACAGCAGCAACACCCACCTTCCCAGCCCCAGCACACACAGGTCCCGTCCTGCTGCACTCACTGGGGTCTGATGGGCTCACCAGCCCCAGACCCCAGAGCTCTGGGTGGTCCAAGGATTCCCAGCAAGGCTGGGCAGGCCTGGAGCAGAGCCCAGGCTCCCCAGCATCCCCTCCCTGCAGCAATGAGCCTGCACTGAAAGGTCATTTATGTCCAAGCTCCCAAAAAGGAGCTCTAAAGGGAGCCTCGCCCCAAACTTTGAATGCTCCATTTAGAACCCTTTCATCTATCAAGGATGGAAGATACCAAAGGAGCTCAGGACAGCTCAGCTGCTTCCTCAGTCTGTGGTCACTGTAACATTCACAGAATTCACAGAATCACCAGTTTGGAGAAATCTTCAAGATCATTGAGTCCAACCCAGCCCCAACACCTCAACCCTGGCACCCAGTGCCACCTCCAGGCTTTGTTAAACACACCCAGGGATGGTGACTCCACCACCTCCCTGGGCAGCCATGCCAGAACTTTATCACCTTTCTGTGAAAAACTTTAACACCCTTTCTGTAAAAAACTTTTCCCCAATATCCAACCTGTATTTCCCTTGGTGCAGCTTGAGACTGGACTATTGTCCAGCTCAACCTCTGCTGCAAAGCAAAGCTCACCTGAAGGCAGGTGGACAAGCAGAGAAGGGGAAAAAAAAATCCATTTCTACACAGACAGGATCAAAAAGCCACTAAGAGGCAGCAGAAAAGGTGTTGAAACCTGGACAGGAACATGCAGAGCTTCCTGCAAGAGCTCACACAGCCCCACCGAGGGCTGTGGTGATTGAACCCAGAGGATGAGTGAATGTTGTGCCTGTCAGCAGCTCAGGAGAGCAGGAAGGACAGCACCTCACCCTGCAAGGAGAGCACTGGGGAGCTGCTGCCTGCCCAGCCAGGGTAAATACTGGGGAGCTGCTGCTGCTGCTCAGGGCTGGCCAGCAAAAATATCCCGTGCTGAAAGCTCTGATAGGAGTCTGGCCAGGACAGGGAGCGTCCTGCCTCTAAAGAAAACACATCTGTATTTCTTTCCAGGCAAGAAAAAATGGTTCTGTTCGGATCAGACCCAGATTTCTTGAAGATGAGTGAGGCATGGAACAGCACAGCTCCGCTCACGTGGGTTATTTTCATGTCCTTTTCACCAAAGATGTGTCCTGCCCACATCCAGAGCTGCTCCAGCCCAGTACTGACTCCATCCTTTCTCAAGGAGGAACCATCATGTCACACACCAGGATAGCTCCTCTGATAGGTGGCAGATAAGGAAAGAATGAGTCACTGATGTGTCCCTCCCCAGAGCAGCCTCTCATCCTATTAGGAAAATCCAGCACAAATGTTGACTGATGAGCAAAGCCAAGCACCCAGAGCACTTTTAACAGTAAAAAAGAAGATGAACATCCAGACAATTAGGGTTTTCACCAGAAATTTGTCCAAAAAAAGTATCTTTTTTGGAGTATCTTTTTAAAAGTATCTTTATTTGTCAAAAAAAAAGTTCTCTTTTACCAAAGAGAACCATTGACAGGAGCCAGTAAGAAATTAAGATGAAGGGAAGGATGATCTTGTGACTGGGGCCTTCCTGTATCCTCAATCAGCACATTCTCTGTGGCAAGGACTGTGAGGTTTGAAAAAATGCTACAAATAACCAAAGGCATCAAGAAACAGACAAAAACAATATGAATTTTCTGCAAGCTAAGGCTAACACAGCTGTTTCATTGGTCTTTTGGAATTTTTCAGGGGCAACATCTCTTTAAAAGCAGGATGGAAACCACAGTTAAAATGAAACTGGAAGGTCAGGAAAGCTGTCTGAAGGTGCTTGCAAAGTGATCAGCGTCCCCAGTCCCCTGTGCATGTATCTGTCCTTCACCTGCAGGCAATGAAAATGCTCAAAACTTTACAAATGACAGGGCTGGGAAAGAGCAAAGTGTTGTCTGGCAGAAGGGGATGGCAGGGGGTCATCTCTGCCCTGGGTGTGAAATATAAATCACCCTGGAATGAAAATAATTTGAGGTTGCAAATGCAGAGGAATGCTCCTGGTTCAGCTGAGCTTTCCTCTGCCAGGAGGCAACAGGGCAATTAATGCTTTACAAACTCGGGACAAGCTGCACAAAGAATGATTTATCCCCTCTGCTTCACATTCTTGCCTGTTCCTTGTAATTAGTTCGCTCCAAAACGCCAGAGTTCGGACTGCTTTCTGCCTTTAACTTCAGGAAGCAGGGCCATAATTTGCGTCCTTGTGTCTCCTTGGCCGTCCCTTTTTCACAGCCCATTCCCACCACTCTGCCAAAGTGGTGACAGTGGGATCTGACAACAGATATTCAAGATCTCAGACTTTTATTTTAAAATATTCCATTTAAAATATTCCCACCACTTAGCCACAATGGCGACAGTGGGATCTGACAACAGATACTCAGGATCTCAGACTTTTATTTAAAATATGACACCCAAAGCCCCAACTTCAGGTCCCTTGTGCAAGGTGTGTAACATCAGTGCCACTCCAGTATTTTCCTCTCCTCCAAATTAAGCCAACCACTCCAATCAACCTGATCCTTCTACACCTTCTTCTCCCTGGGTTTGGGTGGTTTTGTGTAATTGGATTAAAAAGTCCCCATTGCGGGTCATGGGTGGTTGGTTATTGGGTTAAAAGTACAAATAATTTAGGTGTCATTTCTTAATTAGACAGTTTATCCTTAAAAAACCTTGTAGAAAAAGAGACACAGCTTCATTTTTAGTTTGTTAAAGTGCTGTAGAACTCACAGTTTGTAAGACTGCAATATAGATAAAATCTAAAAATAATAAAAGAATAAAATAAATCTAATCAAATAAAAGACTAATAAACATCAGGGTCAAAACAAGAAATACCATCTCCCACTTTTTATCCCAACTCTAATAAAAAAAAGAAAAATATAAAACACCACACTGGGCCTTGCAGACTTAGCAGTGAGAGGGATGAGAGAGACAACCATGTGTCCCTGCAGCCCAAGGAAAATTCCAGTTTACAGGGGTTGTTTGCTGTGAACTATCATATTCCCAACCCAGAACATCTGTGAGCCACCAAACACAGGAAACTCAATAACCTTCAAGAGAGAGGCTTGGATATCCCACAGAGGTTAATTAAATAAAGCTTAGCAGCCCCAAAACGCAGCCTGGCCAAAGATACAAGGTGTCACAGACATCTTTTATGAAAAATCCTTTCCTTAGGATTTTTCCTCCTGAAAAGCTGAGAGGCCTCAGGAACAGAATGTAAACAATGGTTATCTGCTGCTGTGGAATGCAACAGGTGCATCTGTGATTGGTCTCATGTGGTTGTTTCTAATTAATGGCCAATCACAGTCCAGCTGGCTCAGACTCTCTGTCCCAGACACAAGCTTTTGTTATCATTCTTTCTTTTTCTATTCTAAGCCAGCCTTCTGATGAAATCCTTTCTTCTATTCTTTTAGTATAGTTTTAATGTAATATATATGATAAAATAATAAATCAAGCCTTCTGAAACATGGAGTCAGATCCTCATCTCTTCCCTCACCCTTGGACCCCTGTGAACACGGTCACAACAAGGTTCCTTTCCAAGGTGGCCACACTGCCCTGGGCCAGCTCACCCCACAGGCTGTGACCCCAGGGTTCCTTTGTTTGACCCAACTTTAATCAGCTTCCTTCTCTGATTCCAGCAAATCCCGCCACGGATGGCAGCCAGGAATAAAGGCTATTGTACAGCACAGGGCTGTGTTTCACAGCAAGCCATGATAAGTATTTCCTTTCCAAACATCCAAGCTCCCCAAGCACCACAATAGCCAAGAGGAGATTGTTGGAGTCTTGCAGATAAAACAACGGCGACGGTAAAACGTGAATAAATCAGGGCATCCCTCGTTCCAAAGCCTCTCCTCTCCTCTTCCAGCTCGGAATTAAAGGAGGAATTTGGCAGGGCTGCTTACTGTGCTGCCAGTGAGGGCCCTGGAAGCCAGAGGAGCAGTGACAGAGCTGCAAGGATCCCTCTCAGCAATTCCCACCCTTGAGAAAAACACCGTAACCACAGGTGGCTGCAAGGGGGAGGATGAGGATGATCCCACACTCATCATCAAAAGGGCAAACACCCCATCTCTGGTGATATGCCCAAAGACCCAGAGAACACTTGAATAGTCATTAAAAAAACCACTGTTTAACTGTTGGAACCCTGGTTGCTGAGAATTTCAGACTTTCTGTGCTGGCAGCCACTGACACCCAAGAGAACACTGTGACCTGAGGCCATGGAGAAGCTTCCAAAATTGAATGATGGACCTGGGATTGTGGGTGTGGAGTTTGAATAGAAGTGTGTAATATCACAGGGTGGAAAACTTACAGTTTAAGGTTTTAGAATACAGTGATATATATGGAGCAAGATGGAGGCTTTAGGGCGGAGGCTGGTCCTTCTTCTTTTTCACCTTCTTTTTCACCTTCTTCTTCTCCTTCTTCTTCACCTTCTTCTTCTCCTTCGACTTTTTCTCCCTGGGTTTGGGTGGTTTTGTGTAATTGGATTAAAAAGTCCCCATTGCGGGTCATGGGTGGTTGGTTATTGGGTTAAAAGTAAAAATAATTTAGGTGTCATTTCTTAATTGGACAGTTTATTCTTAAATGGCCTTGTAGAGAGAGCTACAGCTCCATTTTTAGTTGTTGGAATGAAGTGCTGCAGAATTTGGGGTTTGTGAGACGGTAACATAGATAAGAACTAATAAACATCTGAGTCCCCACAAGAAATACCATCTCACACATTTAATCCTGACCCTGGCAAAAAGAAGTTAAGACTCAACTTTTAACCATTTTGGAATGTTGATTTTTTTTCTTTTAGTTGACAGCGCAGTACTCAACACACAAAATCTCAAAATTTAGGATAGGAAGGAAATTTCCTCAGGCAAAGTCCAATGGCTTTCCTTGAGAATCATAGGAAAACATCAGGTCTGTGATGAAATGATACTTTTCCAGCCAACAAGCGGGTGAAACAGTGAGAAAACAACACATGGAAGATCTCGAGGCAACAAACACAAGTGACTTGTGCTGAAATTGGAGGGATCTTTCTAGAAAAGCCCAGTGGGAACTGCTCCCACCTCTGCACTGAGCTCCCCTGGGAGCTGGTGCCCCATGGTGGCGTCACCTTCGGGCAGCCCAGAGGGTGAAATGGAGCTAAACTGTAAGTAAGGCTGAGCAGCCACGTTTCTCTGTTCTCACCCAGCCGAGTGTAAAATGGACACGGAGACACAGAATGCTCAATTAGGCTTCTGAAATCCACCTTTCCAAACCGTCCCCATAAACCCACTAACACGGTTATGGTTCCTCCAGGGGAGTGTGTGCTTCTCATAACTCATGGAATGCAGCCCATGGTTTATATTTCCCACTGGGGAATGCTGATGTCAAAAGCAGAAACGTTGTGAGCAGGGGCGCTGTCATGTGTGTGGTGCTTTGTTGGGGGGTAAGGACGCAGAACAAGCATCCATCTTCCTTTCTAAATCTGTTTAAAAGATTTGCACAATGAAATCTTCTCTCTGTTCACTGATGTGGACAGAGCTGTGGTGATGGCCAGCTCCTCTCTTCATTCTTTTTCCCTCACCTCCTCTTTTCCTCCCACTTTTCACTGATGAAATTACTCCAAACTCCAAGAGCAACGGGACTGGTAGGAATACATCTCACAAAAACCTGGCAAACCTGGAGCAAAGAGCACCAACTGATGACACAGAGCATGATACACAGTGGTGGCCCCTGGTCCAGCAGCTCCCTCTGACCCACCCCAAACCTCAGCTCAGGACTGTGGAGAGCCCTGGGCTAAGAGAAGCCATGGGGACCAATCTATTCCAACTGATGCATCCCAGGAAGGAGCACACTACAGCCACCAATGGTGTCACAGGGCCTTCAGGTCAGTTACCAACTAAACACACAGAGCTGTGATTAAATTACAACCCCTTGTACAATCTGGGACCACCTGGCAACAATTACAGCAGCACTGGCTGAACCCAGGGTCCCCCATGCACGTGGGCTGTGCTGGCTGCAGCTTCTCCCTCCTGCTTGCAAGTTGGGAGCCCCCCCTGGCTTCTCTTGCCATTCCAGCTAAAGCTGCAACTAATTAGTGACAGAAAAAGCAGGTCTGTGATTACACATTTCATTTCATGTCATTATAACTGGCACCCCGCGCAGGCTTCCAAAATGGCTCCGAAATTCTTGGCACAAAACCGCCCAGGCCGGCTCCAAAACACTAATTGTGCACTCGGAGAAAAAAGGGATCACAGATGGAAGCCGTGCAAGGCAGGGCTTGCAGTTTTGGGGCAAGACAGCTTGTGCACATCAGGAGATAAATCTGCAGAGTTATCAATTGTCAAAGGCAACTCAAAAGTGTGAGGCAGCCACAAGAAATCCAAGCTGGGAACAGGCAGGGATTACCTTCCCAAAAGGAACCCAGAGCGGGTGGGTGTCAGTTTGTCACGCCTGAAAAATCAGTTCTAACCCACTGTTCATGGAAATTGAATAACCACGTTACTGTGTTCCCACTATTGAATCTCCCATACATCCAATATTGGCTCTGTTTTTTCCTACAGGAACACAATCGACTTCCTGATTTCTCCTCCGTGCTAAATCCTGCTCCTGGCTCACACAACACCTTCTGCCAAGGCTGCACTGGCTGGGGAAGTTGTGATTAGGGAGGTTTGGTGATTAGGGAGGTTTGGCGAAGGTTTAGGTGAATGTGCCGTTCTCTAAATACTCACATTTGCCATCAAAATGCACCATCTTGCCAGGCAGAGCTGTGTACCTGCTTAAATATAATATATATGATAAAATAACAAATCAAGCCTTCTGAAACACGGAGTCAGATCCTCATCTCTTCTGTCATTGAATTCTGAATTCAGAATTCAGAATTGAATTCTGTCAATTCTTTTACCACACAGGGACACCTGGGTTAGGCCAAACCCCACAAATTTTGCACCTCTGATGCACTACAGCAGAAATCCACGAGTCTCAGCATTGGCTCTTTTAAGGACCTGATGATTTTTTCAAACCCCCTCCCTCCAGAAGAGAAGATTATTTACAACACAAAGGTAGCATTGAAGCCCAAACACTCTCTCCTGGAAGTAATGAGCCAGTGATGAAATGCTGCTTCACAAAGCCAGTTATCTTCTCATCTAACACTTTAGTCTTTAGTAGCTTTCCATGGCCACAGATTCCTGGGGACTGCAGTGATCCCGGATCAATCCCTGCTGGCAGAGCACTGCAACTTGGGAAGCTCTTTGCCAAGCATCCTGCTCATCCTCATGCCTGTGTGTTGCAAATATTTCCCTGCACAGCGAGGCAGGAACAACTTCCCATCTCCAGGTGTGTGCCAAGGGCTGCAGCCTCCAGGTTTTCCTAGCTCTGATCATGCAAGAGGAGCTGGTATTTCTTTTAGTCCTTTCCTTCGGGCACCGTAAGAGGGAATGGGTTGCCTGGCCAAATTACACAGTGGTTTGGTTTTTCCTGAATCTTTCACCTTAAACACCTAAAAAAACCCACATTTTCATCAGGGTCCCAGCAGAGCCAGGCCTGGCTCCAAGGGAGCCCAACTCACCAGCAGCACTCAGCTCTCCGAGCAGCTCAGCGAGACCCAAAGCACAACAATGGAAAATATTAGAAGCAATTTCAGCAACACAAATCAGGGGTTAGAAGACAGGGGTGTTATTCTTGGCAGTGCCCCAGATTTCCTGAATGAGCCGGACAATTCCCTGCTCTGTGCTGCAGGCTGGCACATACCGAGTGGAAATCATGATAACCTACTTCCCAGCCCGGGTCTCCCCCTCTGTGCCCTCCAGGCCTCCTGCAAACGAGCTCCTAATTCAGAGCGACAGAGTTTAATGTGATGAAATTTGGGGAAAGGGTAATGACACTGTTCAGAGAAAGAATAAATTATGGGAAGCATCACTGCCTTCTGCTCAGAGGCCGGGCTGTGTCCTTTGTGAGAGCTCAGCCAGGCGGGATCCTGGGGAAGTCGGAGACATGAGACTGATTTAGGAGGAAGAGCCATGAAGAAAAGCAATGTTTGGGCTCCCCGAGGTCCAGCCCCCTGCCTGGGCAGAGATGGAGCTCCCAGGGGAGCCCAGGATGGACTTTTCCCCAGCACTGAGCTCCATCTCAGATGAGAGGTTCAGGAGTTCAGCCACAGCCTTTCAGCTGACTAAACAAAGAGCCTGCAGCAGCCAGGAGGTGATGGACAAAGCAAAGCTGCCTCTCAGGGAAATTAAACCGTCAGCTGGACACATTTCCTGCCGAGCTTCCAACCTGCATCACAAACCTGAGCTGCCACCCCGTGATAGTGCGCGTGGCTGGGCTCTGGGGCTGTGCTGGGCTCCAGGGCCATGCCAGCCTGCAGGGTTGTGCCAGGCTCTAGGATAGAGTGGGGCTTCTGGGCGGTGCCAGGCTCTGGGGCTGTGCTGGGCTCTGGGGCTGTGCTGGGCTCCAAGGTTTTGCCAGGCTCCAGGGTTGTGCCAGGCTCTAGGACAGATCAGGGCTTCTGGGATGTGCCAGCTTCCAGGGCTGTGCCAGGCTCTGGGGTAGTGTTAGGCTCCAGGGCTGTGCCAGTCATCAGGGCTGTGCCAGGCTCCAGAGCTGTGCTGGGCTCCAGGGTCATGCCAGGCTACAGGACATGCCAGGCTCCAGGATTGTGTTGGGCTCCAGGGTTGTGCCAGGCTCTAGGACAGAGCAGGGCTTCTGGGCTGTGCCAGGCTCTGGGGTTGTGCTGGGCTCCAGGATTGTGATTGTGCCAGTCATCAGGGCCATGCCAGGCTCCAGGGCCATGCCAGGCTCCAAGGCTGTGCCAGGCTCCAGGGATATACCAGGTTTCAGGGCTGTGTCAGGCTCCAGGGCCATGCCAGGCTCCAGAGCCATGCCAGCTTCCAGGGCCGTGCCAGGTCTGAGAACCCTATCAGGCTGGTCCAAGAGCACAGACATGCAGGGGGTGGCTGAGCTCCAGCTCCTCCACGCTCATCAAGAGTTCCAGACTCAGCTTTTCAATATCTCCAGCTGAAAGTGGAGATCACAGAGCTTAGCAGACACGCAGGCCCCTCACCTAATCACTCGGGGCTTTACCTGAGTTATTGAACCCAGGTGGAATTTAAGCAGCATCTCAGAGGCCCCTTGAAAGCAGGCAGCTCAGTCTGAGAGTTAAACTATCAGTGACCAGGCAGGGAAAGGACCTGATGCCATCCCAAAAATGCAAAGGGTGCCTTGACTCCTGACCCTTCTCCTTCCCAAGGAGAAGAACAGAGATGGAACAGGACAGAGGACAATGCAAGGCAGCAAATCCTCACCCTCTGCTACCACCACAAGAGAAGGGACAAAGGACAGAGCCTGCCAGGCTCAGGGCTCCCTGCCTTCCCCTGTGGCAGCGCTGGGAGGGGCAGGAGCAAGGCTGGGTGTCACCATTTCAGAGGGCACAGAGGAGAGGAGCAAATCCAAATATTCAGTGAGGCCTCTATGTCATTTTCCATCTCTTTCTGAGCTCTTTGCTCCTAGCAGAGCTCACAGCTGCCAGTACTGTGCCCACAGCTCTGTTCTGGGGACATTTCTTCCCCTGTAAGAGCTCAGAGACACAAATCTGCACCTGGGACAGGGTGCTGGGAACTCCCATCCCATTGCAGTGTTTAGGGTCACCATCAATGTCAGGCAGTGCCACGTGCTCAAACAAGGGGTGGCAGGGGGAAGGCTACACACCAACCTGCTGTGCTGAAATTCCCCCTCACGTGGGCTGGGGTGTCATTGTCACCCTCAGAAATGAAGGGATGGGATAATTTTCAGGCTAAGAACGATTTATTGCTCAGATAAACATCAGTCTCAGAGGCTGTGAGATTTTAGAGGAGCAAGCATTCAGCCACAGCTCAGAGTAGTCACAAGTTCTTTGTTACAACACAATATAGAACTTTCTAAACCCAATGGACAGTTGTTGCAGAATTTATTTTGCTTTTCTAACCTATCACCTTTACTCACTTCTGCTGCACTGTGGATACTTTTGTCCAATGTGTTCTGTCTCACTTGCACAGAATATAATAA
>NW_005054449.1:1647595-1654262 GCF_000277835.1 Geospiza fortis
TATATGTATGTGTGTGTTATATATATATATGTAATATATATTATATCTGTTATATATAACATTTCTATATGTTATATATAACAGATGCTTCTGTTATAACTTCTAAACTTTTAGCTTATTCCATATAACCAGACCTCTACATTACAAACCCTTCACCATCTTACCAATGCAGTTTCTCACTTACTTAAGGCATATTCTTTCTTACAACTATAAAACATAAATTTATGATTTTTCTGCCGAATGTCTGTGTATTGTATTTTCACATCAACCCAAGCTTCTTCCAAGGCTGCAGATCAAACCCCTCAGTGTCCGTGGAAGTTTCTGTTTTTCCCATTCCCACACTGGGGTATTTTTATTTTGAAGGAGAAATGATGACCAGCAAAGAGCAAACAGAGCCCTGCAGTGAGGAGATGCCAGCCCCCAAGGGAGAGCGAGATCTCCTCACTGGAGAGATTCCACTGCACTAATTAAACTGTCAGCAGAGATGCCCTTCCCCTGCTCCGTGCTCCTGGAACACCATCAATGATCTCTGCAGGCAGAGAGGAAGGGCCACAGATCCTGCTGACACGTTCTGGCACAGCTCTGCGGCATTCAGCAGAGCCACAGCAGCGAGCACAGCCTGACCCCAGGCTCCACACACCAACCAGAGGAGCTTCCAGCAGCCATAAATGCAGGAATAAATGCACCCATCATAACAGCCTGGCTGTGTGCCCCTGCCCCAGCACCTCCCTGATGCTCACAGTTCCCTCCCAGACCTTCCTCCAGCTCCTCTGCTCCACAAGGACACACTGAGGAGGCCAAAGCCACCAGCAGGAAAAGCCATCACACCCCTGCAAACACACAGCCTGAGATGAGGGTTTAGTTACACAGGCACATTCCCTGATGTGGGAAATAGAAATAAAATCTTTCAAAACACCTCTCAGTTATCCTACCTCTGTAAAGCTGGGAACAATCCCTGCACCTTGGGGCACCTGCAGGGGCCAGGCATATTGTATTTGTGGGGTGCCCCATGGCAGGGAGGAATGATGAATCTGACTCCATGTTCTTAGAAGGCATATTATATTATATTATATTATATTATATTATATTATATTATATTATATTATATTACGTTATGTTATGTTATTATACTAAAGAACACAGGAAGGATACTTACACAATGCTAAAAATATAATAATGAAAACTCATTACTCTTTCCAGAGTCCTGACACAGCTTGGCCCTAATTGGCCAAAGAGGAAAACAACTCAAATCAGAACCCAATGGAACAATCACCTGTGGGTAAACAATCTCCAAACACATTCCAAAGCAGCAAAACACAGGAGAAGCAAATGAGAGAAGAATTGTTTTCCTTTTTCTCTGAGGCGTCTCAGCTTCCCAGGAGAAAAACCCTGGGCAAAGGGAATTTTTCCAGAGAATGTGAATGCCCCACAGGCAGAGCTGTCCCATTTGCCCCTGGGATGCTCCTCCAGCTGCTGCCTGAGCACAACACAAACAGAGAGCACAATTCCCACCTCAACCCCAACCTGGTGAGGTGGGAATTCCCACCAGCTAACCTGGCTGCTCTGCTGCTGCTCTCAGGGGCTCAGAGGATGATTCACAGAGCAACATAATTTTATTTTCTGCCCCCTGCCCATGCTGAGGGCCGGCAGAGATCAGCTCCCTGTTGTGCCTGTAGCTCTTGAAGCATATAAATACCTATTTTCCTGTCCCAGAAATAATGTTACAGCATGTTCTGGGTGCTACCCAATTGGGTTTGAAGGGCTGAATGAGGACAGAGCTCACCACCTCCAGGTCGTGATCCACCTCAAGCTCCCCAGCAGC
Source organism: Geospiza fortis (assembly GCF_000277835.1). Taxonomy (NCBI): domain Eukaryota; kingdom Metazoa; phylum Chordata; class Aves; order Passeriformes; family Thraupidae; genus Geospiza; species Geospiza fortis. The sequence goes on from NW_005054449.1 coordinate 1,649,418, forward strand.
TCAGCAGCAATTCCTGCAGGAGTTTTTGGGCTGGTGTCACTCTGCTTTTGTCCCTCTCTCCTCCCCTCCAGCCCAACCCTGCAGTGAGCAGCCCCTGAGAAGCATTCCCAGCCCCGGTGATGAGAAGGATGAGTTCAGAGCGTGCCCTGAGCAGCTCCGTTTCCTTTTCTCTGCTTCCTTCCTGCATGGAATTACTCATTTCCTTGGCAGGAAAGCTCATTACAGAAGGTGCTTTTCTGAGTTCAGCTGAGGTTATTATCTGCTCACTGACAGGGGCTACAAGGCACCCATGGAGCTTCCCCTCCCCTGTGGGTTGTTCTCCTGTGCCACAGCTTGGGATAGGAAGAATAAAGCCTGCTTGTTCGACATACCTTTTTTATCCTTTTTTTTTTAATGAAAAAAAAGCTTTGCTACAAGCATCAAAGCCTGAGGAAGGCACAGACAGCCTCTCCACAGAACAAAAGGCAAGCAGCTGTGGGAAACATCTTCCAAGGAGCTGGCTCTGATGGCAGGGCAGGTCAGACCCCAAAATGCTCTGCTGGTCCTCCTGCCTATCACTAAAATCACTAAAACCACTAAAATCACAAAAATCCAAAGCTGCTTTTCTGTGGGGAAAGGTGGAGAGCACCTCCAAGGTGTAAATCAGAGAAGAATCAGGCACTGAGGTTGTATGGAATCAGCTAAAAAGTTTAGAGGTTATAACAGAAGCATCTGCGTGCAAGTGAGAGAGAAACCATTGGACAAAAGTATCCACAGTGCAGCAGAAGTAAAGGTGATGGGTTAGAAAAGCAAAATAATTGATCCCACAGCACAAGGAGAGTGCAGGGCTCAGCACAAGGTAACATTTGGTGCTGCACATAGGTTTGATTCCGTTCAAGAGGTTTTTCCTTGCTCTCAACACCTCAGAAGTAGTTCCCAGTTAAATGTTTCCCCAGCTGGACGTGGCTGCAGGGTCTGGGGAGTGACACAGCAGCTGCCTCCTGTGTCAGACAGAGAATCTGGAGGGAAATGGGCAATGTGGGGCCCACGGGGGTAAAGCTGCCTCTGTCTTCCTCAACAACAGCATAAAATCACCTTACAGGCTGATATTTGCACATCCCCATCATGTGCAAACCTGAATACATCTCACAGCTTCCCCCACAGCTGGGGAGGACACACTCCTGTGCCTGTGTGGCAGGGAATTGCCCTGGAAGAGAGCAGGAATCCAACCACCAATCCCAAAGCCTCAACTTCTGGCTCTCCACACCAGTGCCAACCCTCCCCTGTGGCTGTGTCCCCTCCTCCAGGCCTGGAATCACCAGAATCACCACCCTGAGCCCAGCTCACCCTCTGGATACAGGAGGGAGCAGGCAAAGGGAGAATGCAGAGATCCCAAACCTGTCACAGGGGCAGCTCCAACTCAGCCAGTCCTATAATAACAAATCCAGCCCCTGACAAACCTTCTCAAAGCAGCTTCCAGAGCTTTATCCAGTGGTACCATTGGAAACATCAGTTTGGCCTTGATTTTAAACATTCAGCAGCATTTGGCGAGTGGATGAATGGCTGGGACACTCTGAATGTAGAAATTCTCCAGAAATGGAAAGCACTGCAGAGTGCTTCCCAGGAAGCCAGAGCAGCATCCTTGTGATGCAAGGAAATTTATAATAATAATAATAATAATAATAATAATAATAATAATAATAATAATAATAATAATAATAATAATAATAATAATAATAATAATAATAATAATAATAATAATAATAATAATAATAATAATAATAATAATAATAATAATAATAATAATAATAATAATAATAATAATAATAATAATAATAATAATAATAATAATAATAATAATAATAATAATAATAATAATAATAATAATAATAATAATAATAATGTTATTATAATATTGATAATACTAATACTATTACTTATAAGTATTACTGTTATAAAATCATTAATAAAATTAACACAATTATTATTGTCATGTATATAATAATATTTTTACTACTATTTTTATTACTATTATTATTACTATTATTGTCATTGTTGTTGTCATTATTACACCAGAAAAAAAAAGCCTAATAAAAACCCATGACAGTTATTTTTAAGCACATTTTTAAAGACATTTAAAGACATTTTTAGAGCATTTTCTGCAGGCGCAGGACTTGAAACGAGCCAAACCCAAGGAAGTTGAGCAGAATAGAGCGACACTTACTGTGCAGGCAGCCAGCATCCCCTGCGAGCTGGGACCATCCTGGGCAGCACCTGTAGGTGGTCTGGGACCTCAGCTGGTACACCTGCCTGTAGCCTGTGTAATACACAACCCTGAAACGCAAAAACCCAGCCAAAGTCAGCTCCTGCAGGGCAGGGAAAGGGGAAGAGCAGAATTTGTAGCCATGGGTGCAAATAAAATGAGGTTTGCGAAAGTGCTGCCGTTGTTTTCCACACAGCCCGGCAGTGATCCCTGATGCTAAGAAAATACTCTAATTAGGAACACAAGAGACAACACCCATGTTTCACGCCACCCCAGATTATTTTTTCCTCCTTTTCTAGATTATTTACAGCTCTGAGCTCCTCCCTTACACTGCTTGCTCACAAAGGAAATGTAAACTTTAAGAACGGGTATTTCCACCTTAGTGAGCAGGAGCAGGTGTCTCTAAGGGGTTGGTGAGGTAAAAAATCAACATAATCCTGCTGGCAACACCAAGCTACTCCTAAAGTTGTGCTGGACACAGCAAGGCAGCTTGGCAGGGAACACTGAGGGTCCCTCTAGCACTCCCAGGAGCTCCCTCCAGGGTGGGAGCTGGGGGAGTAAAGCAGGGACTGATCTGAAGCGTAAATAAATAAAAGCGACACAAAATTTTTTGCCCCGGAAATTTGGTGTTGTGTGTTTGTGAGAATTGAAACACAGATAATACTTCTGAAGCTGATTTTTAAAAAGCTCCCTTGGCAGAACATGAAACTGCTCCACCAAAGCAAATCAGGCAAACAACAACAAATATTTGGCAGGGCAGATGTGTTGTGCATGTCCACTGAAAATATTTATCCTAACTCAGTCGACTTGTTTGATTTTGTCTGGATGTTCCTACAAAAAAAAAAGAAACCAAATAACAGTGAACCTTTAATCCCTGGGAAGGAAACCTTCAGCAACTCCTGCGTGCCAAGCAGCACGTGGAAGCACAGCTGAGAAAAATAAAAGCAGACACCAATATTTTTTTTTTGTTTTCTATGAGCTGTTAACAAATTATGAAGGAAATTGCTGTGTTCCAGAAGCAGCTGAGAAAGCAATTCACAGGCACCAGGATCCAGCCCACCAGGATGCTCCTGGTACCAAGAGCTCTCTCCAACCCAGCTTAGGAAGGAGAAGGGGAGATGGTGGATGCAGGGGAGTGTGAACATGACAAAGATGGGGAGGAAAAGCTCAGGGATGGGGAGGAAAAGCTCGAAATAGTGATGTAGGACAGCTCAGGGCTCCTTGTGCCCCAGCAGTGCCCTGAGCAGCCTCATCCAGAGTGTCCAATCTCTGTTGGACACTCCAGACCCTTCAGGACAGGCAAATATTGTGACAGCCTCGGTGCCTCTGGGAATCTGGGTGCGGCAGATGGGAAAGAGGCACACAGGAGATACTTTATCTTCAGTGTTTCTCTTTTCTTTTGTGTTTTAAGGAATCCCTGGCACAGAAAACGAGGAATGAGCCAGAACTAATGGAACCCAGGGAATCCTGCTGTGTCCTGCTGCTGGAAAATCCCATTCCAGCCCTTCTGGGATAGCACTGGGATTCCTTCAAGCTTGGTTATGGAGGGCTGAGCAAAGCTACCTTGCTGTCATTACTCACTGGGAGGCTGCACAAAGGGATGCACAAACATCCCTTCCCCAGGAACACAGAGCAGCACAGCCTGAGGATGCTCCAGCTGAGCAGATGCTGCTTTTCCCAGTCACCTCCAGGAACTCTAAGGCCAATTTCAGGCCAGATCCTGGAGTTGTGAATGCTCTTCCTGAGCTGCCAGAGCTGGGTCCAACTGGAGCAGCTCCAGCATCCCCGCGAGCGCCGACACCACGCTCGGCTGCCCGGCACAAGGGAACTTGGCAGGACAGCTCCCAGCTCCTGGAAAAGCTTGCTGCAATGGGAACTCCCAGAAGGTTAGAGAGAGGAGATCTGGGACAAAACTTTGCCCAAGGAATGGTCTGCTGATAGTCCTTTCCCTGTCTGGATTTCACAACTCCTGGGGTGAAATCCCGCTGTGGTTTCCCCTCTGTGCTTCCATCAGGATCGGTTTTAGCGCTGGGTTATTCTGATATTGGTAATGCAGCAGAACAGAAAGTTATTTCATTTCAGTCCCTCGATTTGTGACGTCGAGCCCATCCTTTAAGGAGCTGAAGGGACTGCTGGGGCTGAAGAGCTCCCAGCCTTTGAAGTGGAAGCAGACAGGGCACCCATCCTTTCAAAGCCTTCCCTGTAAACACAGCCAAGAGTCGGACTCTGTTTGCTCCTTTGTTACCAGGACACAGATCTCATCACCAGGGTAATTACTGGCAATTACAGGTTAGGAGGAATTCCTAAAGACAGGACTTAAAAGCTGTCTTGAGTCCAAGATGTTTCTTTGAAACGACAACTTTCATTTTTATTCTGCAAAGGCTTGTACCATCCTAATGAGGCCGGAAGAGCAGGTGGAGGCTGGAAGCAGCTTGGGCACGTTGTTGTTGGGCTGCTGCACAGGTAAGAAAAGTTCCTTTTTATTGTACTTGCAGGGTGCCCGTGGCAGGGAGGAATGATGAATCTGATTCCATGTTCTCAGAAAGCTAATATATTATATTATATTATATTATATTATATTATATTATATTATATTATATTAT
>NW_005054449.1:1654400-1654768 GCF_000277835.1 Geospiza fortis
TTCAGCTACTACAGATTTATTATTTATTATTTATTATTTATTATTTATTATTTATTATTTGTTATTTATTATTTATTATTTATTACTTATTATTTATTACTTATTATTTATTATTTAAATTTTTCTTTTTATTGCTATTCTTTACTACCTCTTATTATCATAAGAGGTTAATATTTGAGAATCATTTCTTTTTCCCTCAGCATTTAGAAAAAAACCACAACTTTATCGTCTCTTACTGAAGTAAGACACTTCCAAAAGATTAAGGATTTTTTTTTAGAAGAATCTGTGGAAGTTGCCATCCCCCCATTTCCCAGCAGGAGCAGCCCAGGGCGGAGGGAGGAGCACCCACCTGCGCTCGTAGCCCGCGC
>NW_005054449.1:1654778-1660323 GCF_000277835.1 Geospiza fortis
CAGCGGCCCCCCCCGCCTCCCGCAGCCCCACCACCCCCAGCTGCTGCTCTGCGCACACGTTCGGCCTGGAAAAGAGAAATGCAGGGGTGTCAGGCATGCAGGGGAGCCAGAGGGATGCAGGGGTGTCAGGGATGCAGGGGAGCCAGAGGGATGCAGGGGTGTCAGGGATGGAGGGGAACCAGAGGGACCCAGGGATCCAGAAGGGTCAGAGATGTAAGGGGCTGCCATAGCCCCATGACCCCCAGCTGCTCCTCCCCGCACAGAGAAATGCAGGGATGGGAGGGATGCAGGGGAACCAGAGGGATGCAGGGGATGCAGAGGGATGCAGGGGGTGTCTCAGGTTTAGCTGGGAGATCTCTGCTGTCCACGGCCACTGAGTGTCCCTGCAGGGCTGATCAAATTCCATCATCCCATGGGGAGATGCTCCGCCCAGGGGAGGAGCCAAGCATTCCTACCTGGATCCAATCTGAGGGTTGGAATAACAGAGACAGCCTTTCCCGCTGGACTCCCAGAGGGAGCCCAGGCCCATCTGCAGCAGCCCTGGAGCTGCAGAGGAAAACTCCCCCCTTGTGCAGGATCCCTGCTCCAGCAGCAGCACAGCTGGCACTGCAGGAGGGCTGAGCCCCCATGGGATGGGGCTGTGCCACCCCCCTGACACACAGGGGGTCAGGGCCTGCTCTGACTCTGGCAGTGGGGTTTTTTGGTTTTTTGTTTGTACTATTGCATTTGTATTTTAATTTTCCTAGTAAAGAACTGTTATTCCTATTCCCATATCTTTGCCTGAGAGCCGCTTAATTTCAAAATTATAATAATTCAGAGGGAGAGGGTTTATATTTTCCATTTCAAGGAAGTCTCCTGCCTTCCTTAGCAGACACCTGTCTGTTCAGACCAAGACAGGGGTCACAGCTGTGAGGGGTGCAGTGTTCCCACTGCCTGGATTTCCTTCTGGCAGGGCAGGAAGGGCTTGGGCAACCTCCTCCTGCATCCACCCCTCAATGGGTTAATCACTGCAGGGAAAAGAAACAGTGCCAGGCCCACCAGCCACAGGGGTGGTTTCATGCTCATTCAGGGCTAAGGGCTGTGAGGCTAATTCCAATAAATCAAAGAAATGTACTTTGTTTCTTCTCTAATCCCAACTCTTTCTCCAAGCACAAGTCAGTGGGTTTAACTAAGGATGAAGAGTGAGACATTTGTCCCTGACTCCATGAACCACTTGGTATTTGGGGCTGCTTCTGCTGCTTCCAACAGGAGCCAGGGTTTTCTTAGAGATACTTTCTATTAAAAAAAAAAAAAAAAGTGAAAATAACTCATTTGGACGTGGTGAAGCTTAGAGGTCACAGCTGGCATCCGAATTCTCCAGGCTGCTCAATTCCAACCCCGGCGTGCTGGCACAGGGCTCTGCTCCAGTGCCCCGTCCAAGAAGTCCTGAAAGTAACTGCCAGGGCAGGAGCACAAAACCCTGACGTGGGGAGAAAAAGCTGCTTCTTCCAAAACCTTTATCTTCTAAAGGACACGCTTTTTTGTAAAGAATTAAACCCCTCGGAGAGGGCGGCTTGGAGTCTGCACCCCACACCACACGGGCTCCATGGACAAAGGGAATTACAGTGATCCCCTGGCTCTCAGAGACCATCTTCTGGCAGGAGGCCAAATTTGCAAGGAAGTCTTCCAGAGCAGCCAAATGATTAACACCAAACTGTAACTGTAAAATGTAATTAAAAAGAGCAGCCTACGTGCTGCTGGAGTAACAGCAGCGGGCGGGGAGGAACGTGGGATAAGAAAGTGCAGTGAAATAAAAGCAGCAGGTCTTGGAAGAAAGGGCAAAGTATTCACACAGGAATCATCTGTTACACTCAGACAAGTTTCAGCTAAACCAAGGAGTTCCCTCCGACAAGAAAAGACTGTGCACATTTTCAATTTTCTATTCCCCTTTCTGCACATCTAGAAGTAAATGAAGAAACCCACAACAGCTTTCTCCCCACTGCCCCTTCACTCTCTGATGTGAAAACACCGCATTTGGCTCCTGCTTCTCCATCCCCTGCCCGACAAAACCCCTCCCGGAGCTCTTTCCTTCCTACTCACATGTGGGGCTGCAGTGTGGTGCCAGCAGCCAGCGGGGACATTCGCAGCGCCACGAGGAGCGACAGTGCCACGGCAGGAAACTCCATCGCAGCGGCTGCTCTCCCTCCAGGTGCTTCCAGCGGTTATCCCGGGAATCCCGGGAGTCTCCTGCTCCCAACGTGCCCGTGTCTGTCTGTCCTTGCAGAGCACAAAGCTATGGGAGCACAGGGGGAGAGCGGATTTATCCTTCCTGGATGCTTCCTCCCTCTCGGGTTCCGCTCAGCCACTTTCTTCACTCCACTGGAAATTACGGCGCAGGTTGCAGCTGGATTTTTTCCCCAAACCAAACCCGGCTCCTCATGCTCGTTTGCTCGCGGTGAGACGCGCTGAAGTGACTTTTCCTCCTGGGATTTGCTGCCTGACAAAGCTCGAGGAGCTGGGGGCTCACAGGAGCTGGGTTGTGCCCAGCAGAGCAGCCCCATGCGGGCTGAGCTGCTCCGGAGCTGCCATCCCCTTCCCGGGGCACTTTGAAACGCAGCCGTTGGCAAGGAGAAGGAGAAAGGAGGAAGGAGGGGTGCTCTTCTGGCAGGAGAATCTCGCCTCGCAGGCCGGGTGATCCTTCACTGCATCCACAGAGCTGCGGGCATCCTCCGGAGCCGGGAGAGAGGAGCTCGGCACACACACGCGCCAGAGCAGCTTCCCTGCGGCTCGGGGCAGTAACAAAACTTCCCCCTGCCTTTCCCAGGTCCAGCTCCTTTCCCTCACATGCCTCTTTGCTCGCTGTCAGTCAGAAATCCCTCCCACGAGCGGTGCCCAGCCCCGAGCAGAGGAGGGGGAGGATGCAGGGATGGAGCAGCGGTGCCTCGGGGCTGCTGCTCCACTACCCAAGGCTGTGTGCGGACACAGCAGCCCAAATCCCTTTGCCAGAAGCTCGAGAAACATCCCACAGAGATTCAGTCTTCCCCGTGCACTCCAGCAGATAACAAAATGGATTGTTTCCCAAGGAAATTCTGCTGGCGGGGACACCTCCAACTGCACACAGCAGCTGGCACAGGGGGATGGGGAGAAGGAGAGCAGGGATGCTGCACTAAACATCTCAAACAAACTCTCCCCAAGGGCCAGGAGGGACCAGAGCAGCAGCTGGGCACCTCTGAGCTGCCCCAGGGCCCTCCAGAGCTCACTTGGCCTGGGGCAGGTGCTGATTTCCATCAGAGAAGCAGGATAAGAAGAAGGAAGGCTGGGATAGTTCCATGGATATATTTTGTGGCTGAAGGACAACCATTAATCAAGACTAAAGTCCCCAAGGGCCATGCCCAAAAGCTGCTGGGTCTTGGAAAAAAACTGAAGCAGCTGGTCCTTACACCAGAACCCTCCCAAAGTCACAGCAGTGCCATAAATCCTCAAGTAAGAGAAAAGAGCAGGTGAGGGGGGTTAATGCTTCCACTTAGCAGTAAAATATCAGCCAAGCCCAACGGATGGGAAGAAAACATCATTCATTCTTCCTTGATAAGAAAGGCAGCTACATAAAGATGTTTTATAACAACAGAGAGAGCTCCAGGATACAATAAATCCAGGCCTCTCTTTTTCTGTCTGGGATTAGAAAGTTAGAACTTCCTTACAGTAGGAAGCAGGCTGCTCCCAGTTTGACTTGCAGGGATTGCTCCCAGTGGGCAGAGCTGGGAGTCGGGCTCCCTCTCCAGGACACGGCTCGAGGGGAAAGGGGATTGATCGGTGCAGCCACAGCTGCCACACTGCCCCAGGTGACAATCCTGGCTGTCACAACTCACTGCAGAGTCCTGGCGTGGCCACTCTCCTGGCCACAGCCACCCCGGCCAGGCTGCCTGCAGGGAGAAGGGGAAGGTCCAGTGGGAAAAGCTGAGCTTTGAGGAGTGACCCAGCCCAAACCCAGCTCTGCAGTCCTCTTAAAGCCCCTTTAAAGCCAGGAGTGACCCAGCACAAACTCAGCTCTGCAGTCCTCTTAAAGCCCCTTTAAAGCCAGGAGTGAGGTTTCCCACCTAAGGAGGCCCATGTGAGCAAGGGCTGTGGAGAGCAGGGGATTCATGGGACACACGTGAAAGACAGATATCTGAAACCGTACCCTGTCTGTGAAGTCAATTTAGCATGTTTTCAATTTTATATCATTTCCCAGCACAGCCGCCCGCCGAGGATGTCATCCTCTGGCTCCGTGAAAAACAGCCCTGAAAGTGGTCCAAGATTTGATACAGCTCCATAAATACTGATGATAATATCTGCAGTCGTGCCAGAGACCACAGAAACTGAAGCATTAACGTGCCATTCATTCCCCAGCATTATTTAATCTTTGCTATCAATGTGCTGGATGTGATATGGGCGCCAGGGCTCTCCATACACAATCCTGTCCCTATCCCACCCTCCTCTGGTACCTTCCTGAGCTCTGGCCTGATGATATTTAAGGATCTTGCACATCTGATCCAGATGTGCTTCACAGCAGCTCTGCCTGGCCTCTGTAGACCCACACATCTTGTTCCTTTATGGGTATATGAGAGTTTTGCCCAGACCACCTGGGCAGAGCAGAGCATAATTTTGGCTGAGCTCAGGGCCTCCCACTGCACATTGTGTGATGTGTGTGGGTTCTTGTCTTAGCCCTGAAAATCCACAGCAGGGCTGAGAGAGGCCTCAAACACCTCTGGGTGTGCAACCATGGTGGCATCTGGCACCTCATACAGCCCCAGGTGTGTGACAGCAACGACACCTGGTACCTGATACAGCTCTGGATAGGGGATGGTGAGGCATCCTTCACATGGTACAGCCCCAGGTTTGTGATGGTGACAGTGCCCTGTACCTGGTGCAGCCCCAGGGTGGGACAGTGATGGCATCTGGTACCTAACCCAGCTCTGAGCAGCAATAGTGACAGCACCCACCGCCCTGCTGTGTGATGTGACAGCACCTGACACCTTGTACACCCAGTGTCCGATGGTCACAGCAGCTGACACAGCCCTGGCCATGTGACAGTGACAGTTCCTGGTACCTAATCAGCTCTGAGCAAGGGATAATGACAGCACCATAGCAAATGACTTCGCCATAAGATAATGACTAATGATAAGATAATGACTTAGCCATAGCAAATCTAGGGCTGGTAAATCCTGTGCCAGCCACCTTGGTCATACAGGAGACCCAAATTAACTTTATAATGGCGTAAAGAGCGGTCACATGTTATCCAAGTAACTAAGATTAAAAGGCAACTGAGCTGTCACAAGCCCAAGATGCCAATAAGGCCTCCCCATCAAAGATCTTAGAACAACCGCTTTGTACATCCCTAGGTGTGCGATGGCGACAGTCCCAGCAGCCCGAGCTGTGTGACAATGACAACACTCGATACCAGGTCCTCATCTCGTATCTCCCAGGGTCCCGGCCGAGCATCCCGGGCAGGGCTGCAGTGCTGGGTCCAGGCCGAGCATCCCGAGCAGGGCTGCAGTGCCGGGTCCCGGGCAGGGCTGCAGTGCCGGGT
>NW_005054449.1:1660695-1679664 GCF_000277835.1 Geospiza fortis
TCCGCCAGTACTTCGTGTTCCGGGTGCGCGCCGGGAGGGGCGCGGGGGCGGCCGCGGGCATCGCCCGCACGCCCTGACCGCTGCCTTGTCCTCTGTGCCTTGTCCCCCCGCAGCCCGGCACCATCGAGCAGGCGGTGAGCGAGATCCGCGTGGTCGTGCTGCCCGCAGAGGACGGGGAGGTGCAGAGCGTGTGGCTGCTCACCGAGTGAGTTCCGCCGCCGGATGGGATCGGGATGGAATTGGGGTTGGGATGGGCGCTGCGGGCGGGGGAGGTGAGAGCCAGGGCAGCCTCAGCCCCGCGGGCTTGGTCCGGAGCCGCACAACCTACAGCGCTATTCGGTGTTAAACCTGCTGAATATTATGGTCCAGGCTGGCTGCAGCCATCATTATTTCTTTATAACCCAGCGCTCCAGATCGCGACCAACACACCCCAGTTAACCCCTTAGGAAATCCAGTCCCACAGAGAACCCACTCCAGCCCAGGCTGGCTGCAGCCATCATTATTTTATTATTTCTTTATAACCCAGCCTTTCAGCTCCAGATCAGTGCTCCCGAGTTAACCCCTTACTAAATCCAGTCGCACAGAGAACCCGTTCCTGCAGAAAAGCACAGGCACAGCTGTAACAAACTGACCCAAAGTCCCATGTGTGCAGCACAGCTCAGACCCTCAGCCCTGCAGATACAAAGCAAAGTGACAGAAAATACAGCGTCACCAAGACTTCAGATTTGTTCTCCTCAGCAATTTTCCTTTCTGCCGAGCACTTGAGTGTTCCTAGCCATGAGTCAAAACCACTTAAAGCTCAGTGGTGTTCTCTCCCCAGAATCGATCACTGGAACAACGAGAAGGAGCGCCTTGTCCTCATCACAGACTGGTCCCTCCTGGTCTGCAAGTACAACTTCATCAGCCTGCAGTGCCAGCACGTCACCAGGATTGGCCTCAGTGCTGTGGACACCATCTCTGTGGGGGAGTTTGTGTTCCCACCCAAATCTCTCAACAAGTAAGCAGCCACAGGTTATTTGGGAACAGACTGAGCTGTCAGCCTGACCACAGGAATGGTGTGAGAATTCTTCCTTTTGTTTGCTTAACTTTGCAAACAACTCCTGAAGCATTACTAGAAGTCCTCAGGGTAGCTGCTGGTTTGCTGGGGTGGTGAGTAGTTGCACTAACAGCAAGTTGCTCAAGGACTTTCAAGATAAGAGTAGATTTGGGAGCAGAAACTCGTCACCATTACATAATGCAGTAAGTAGTAGTAACCTCAGCAGGAGTAGAAAGCTGTGAGTGGCAGGACACAGGGGCTGTCACAGGCTGTGAAGGATGGCCAGGGTGTCCCAGGTGCTTCACCTTCTTGCTCTCAGCTCATAAGAATGTCCCTTTGCACGTTCCAGGGGCTGAATTATTGCATTTCTTTCCTTCAGTAAAATTTACTATCACTTGTATTTCAATATAGCTTCTGGTTCCAAGCAGGTCTTTTTCAGACAGACCATTTTTAGTTAACCTTGCTCAAAGCCAAGTTTTACCCTGTTCACTGTCAGGAGGGAAGGTGTCGGTATCCGCATCCAGTGGGACAAGCAAAGCCGAGCCTCCTTCATCAACAGGTGGAACCCCTGGTCCACCAACATCCCCTACGTGACCTTCACCGAGCACCCCATGGCGGATGCTGACGAGAAGATCTCGTCCCTGTGCCGGGTAAGGAGCTGCTCCAGGCACCTCATTGAGCTCGTAGGGTAGACACAACTTCAACACAACACATCAATTAATCAAACAAAATCAGTTACATCACTGGTGGAACTGGGAGCTCCACCTCCCCAGACTCCAAATTTTGACTTGCAAGGTGGCCCCATCACCCACTTTTGCCAGCCTCCCATAACTGGGTGAAACACAGAGGAAGCCAAAACTTCCAAAGGTGCAGAGTCCTGCAAAGCCCGAAAGCAAATGGATCTTGGGCTGTTTCTGCTCTTACTTACCTGACAGGCTGATGGACTTTTCATCTGCCAGCTAATGAACAGACAGTTTAATTGCTCACTGAAAACCTTCACTGAGGTGGTTCTCTGTTCTTTTTGTATCAGGTGCTTCCCTCTGAAGGTTTGCCTAAAATTAGAACCCTATTAAGCGTAACATATCAGTGAGCAGGGCAGAACCACGGTCAGAAATAAACACCTGGTCACTGATAAATCTTTGCCCTGTTTAAGCCACACATCAGCAGTGTCCTGTGTGAAATTAACTGAATCGCTGAGGTTAAATATCAGACTGTGACTATCACAGCCCATAGAGCCCTGACAGCTACAGCTTTAATGCTAATCCTTCACCATTCCCTATCTGCTTAATAACTTGTAAAACAATGCCAAAGCAAGGTGATTTCTTTTCTTCCAGCTGGAAAACTTTCAAACACAGCTGATCCAGGCTGTGAAGAAAGCCCACAAGGAGGGCCCAGTGCCAGGAAGTGCTAACGGGGTGTTGGTGCTGGAGAGGCCCATCCTCATCGAGACCTACCTGGGACTGATGTCCTTCATCAACAACGAGGCCAAGCTGGGCTACTCCATGACAAGAGGCAAAATTGGATTTTAAACCCCCTTGTGTGTCACCTGTTCAAGGGCAAGTGAGTTGGGGAGAGGGTGCTGAGGGCAGAGCACGTGATAAAGTTGCCCAGGGGAAGGAAAGGAAAAAGAAAGGAGAGGGGGATGTTGTAGGAGAGTTCCCAGGTTGTTTGGGGAATGCACAGGCTGGATTTGAAGCAGACACAGGGTGGTGTCAGCCTTGTATTTTGTACTGATTTACAGCCCTCACTGGTCCTTATGCAGGGTGAATGAGCCGTGGTGTTTTCTGTGTCCCAGAGCCTGCTCTTCCCAGTCCATCAAGTGCCATTGGAACCTGCTGAAACCCCCAGAGCACAGCAGGACCTTGGTGCCACTGGAACCTGCTGAAGCCCCCAGAGCACAGCAGGACCTTGGTGCCACAGCCCTGCTGGATCCCTGTGTACGCTGTCAAATCCTGTAGTGTGCTTGGGTCTCCCTTGTGTTGTTTAAGAGGAATTGCTGTTCCAATCACCATGATCTCAGAGCTCTGATTAATGCCTGTTAGGAATTTTCAAAGCTGTCAGTCAGTCTTTAACAGCATTTGCTAGCTTTTGCTAAAGCTGCCACTGTTCCACCTGCTCAGCAGCAGTTTGTGAACTCAATATGCATTTCTGAGCTTCTTGTAAAAATCCCTCTAAGAACCTACTGGAACTTCCTCTCTACTTCTGTTTCTTTGCTGCAGCCACAGAATAAAGACTGTTGTGAGAGAACATTGCCAAAAGCCTCACAAACACATTTGCCTTCAAAGCTATTCTTTGTAGAACTGAAAAGGAATTCTATTTTGGTTAGATTGATACTCTTAGCCATTTTTCTTAAATCTACTCTAGTTTGGGCCAGGACTTTTTAATGGAGACAGAGAAAACTTTCAGCACTGTGTGTCAGCCTTGATTCATTACATTCCTGCACTGAACCTCTCATCCAGGGATTAAATTCAGAAGAGATTACAGCTGAAATTGCTCAGGAGGTGACTCTAACAAGCTTTTTCCTTGTGCATGACCTTCTCTCCATGGCCTTCCATCAGAGCTGGATGAACACTGTGCCACAGTGGTGGGGTTTTTTGATCTTAATGTAGGTGAGTGTTTGTGAAACTCCCGTTGCAGTCAGTCCTGACTCCAGCTTTCCAAGCTTCTCCATGCATTTTCTAAATTACCTGTTCAATTTTCATTAACCTTGCAGTAAAGTTAAAATTTCAACTCTTACTTGGTATTTGTTCTTCATTTTCTGGAGACTGAGGCTGTGAAATTAGGTAACAAAAGCAAAAACATCCAGTAAATTCCTAAACAAGAGGTTCCCTCCTTGGAAGGACACAGGGGAAAACAAGGAAGGATTCCAACTGCTCCTTCCCTGCCAAACCATCCACTCCTATTTGGCACCAGAGCTGGGACAAAAACTCCCATTTCAGTTACCTGTAATTCAGCATCCTGAAGTGTCAAATTGTGATCCCACTGGCAAAGATTCCATGTAATAAATCCAGGGTGGCCCAGGCACAGTTACTGTCACCCAAAATTATTTGTGTGCAAGTAACAGTTTCCTTGTGCTGGGATAAATCACTACATCATCACATCACTGATCACACTGAAACAGACTTTCAAGTGCAGAGGTGCAGGTTTATAGTTTGTAACTATCAAAATATTTATTGGAAATAGAAAATTTAAATAATAGCTATACATTATATATACACAGAGCTACAGTTTTAGAAAATAAGGGTTCAGAGTTGAAAAAGATCAACTCCCTCAATATTCAGGTTTTCTGTCAATAGACACTCATTCCTTACATTTCACTTGCTACATCACTTCATTCAAATGCAGTCACAGTATTTCACACACTGAGCTTGGAGCTCCTTCAAATAAATAACTTATAAATACAAACACTTCAGACTGGGCAACAGGTTTTCACTCCTTTCCTCTTTCTTCCTCACACTTGGGAGCAGTTTTAATGCATTTTAGTTCTTTTATTTTACCTCTTCTCTTTCCAAGTAACACACACAGAAGTGGTCCTTACTCAGGAGCAGCATGGAGTCCCCACTGGAATGCCAGGAGAGAGACACAATCTGGAAGTCACCTGCAGGGAAGAGATCAGTGTGTCAGCCAGGAGCTGGCAGCCCATCCTCCTGCAGGAGGAAAAGGCAGCTGGCATCAGCCACACAAATAAATCCCTGCTGGCCCTGTGCTGTCCCTGAGACATTTCCTGTGTCTCACTATGAGCTCCTCTTCTCCTGAGGGTGAAAACACCTGTTTTTAAACAGCTCCAAGAACACACCTGAGCTCTTTCCAGAATAACACTCAGATCAATTTATAAATGGAATAATATTTTTCACTGAGTCCAGATTCTTTGCTTCTTTTCTGTCAGGATCAGGATTAAATGTGTCAGATGTTATTTCTTGTTGGGACTCAGATGTTTATTAGTTCTTATCTATATTACAGTCTTACAAACCCTGAGTTCTACAGCACTTCACTCAAACTAAAAATGGAGCCCCATCTCTCCCTCTACAAGGCCTTTTAAGGCTAAACTGTCCAATTAAGAAATGACACCTAAATTATTTTTAATTTTAACCCAATAACCAACCACCCATGACCTGCAATGTGGAGTTCTTTATCCAGTTACACAAAACCACCCAAACCCATGGAAGAGGGGGAAAGGGGGAAAGGGGGATCACTGTATTCTAAACCCTTAAACTCTAGGTTTTCCACCCTGTGATATTACACACTTCTATTCAAACTCCACACCCACAATCCCAGTTTTATCATTCCAGTTTGGAAGCCTTCTCCACGGCCTCAGGTGAAATGCAGTGTTCTCTTGGGGAGAAACTTTTTCCAGCACAGAAAGTCTAAAATTCTCAGCAGCCAGGGCTCCAACAACTGAGCAGTTGCTGGGAGGTTGTGTGCTCACCTTCCCCAGGCACCTTCACGACGACACAGCCAGCTGGGGACCACAGGTACACTCTGCTGCTGCCCGTGCACACAGCCAGGCGGGGCTGGCAGGGGTCCCACTGGAGGCACTGGATCGTGTACAGCTGCTCCAAAACCACTGCCAGCTTCAGCTTCCTGATGTCCCAGATCCACACAGCGTTGGGAATGTTATCTGCAGGGGAAGCAGCAATTGTGTGATAGCTGGAGGATAAAAGGATCACACGTGGTTTTTCTAAATGCACAGGAACAAACAAATTTGTATGACACAAATCTTTAGGTACACCCCAGGGTTAGCACCACTTGAGTTATGCCAAGCAGAGCCTTCAGGAAATACTGCAAAAAGAGGTAAAAGTGATCTAATCCATCTCCCAGTCCTTCCTTGGCTTTTATCACATTTGTCTGATGGGTTTTGCACCTGATCCAGAGCTCTGGCATCCAGGCACAAACAGCCCCTCAGGACCAAAGGGAAAAATGGAACATTAATTCCATGAGTTTCACTATTCAGGAAGTCAGAATTCCTCCTGCTATAGGTTGTGCAGAGTTCTGCCTTTTAAGAGACCCAGGCTGTAAGCAGGAAGATTTGTTTCATTTTCAATAGTGTGCTCACACAAACTTGAAGAAATATAAAACCCCACTATTTTTATTAAATACAGGGCCAAGGCTGAGTTCATGCCCTGATCAGCAGTTCTGGCAGCTCACAACAGTTAACACACACTACAAGACAGGCTGGGATTCCTCTGTAGTTACACCTCTCACAACAGAGCTGATTTTACAGGGCCATGACTCTTTTTATAGTGCAAAGGATCATCTCTGCTAAGGAAACCCCCACATGCCCCACATGGTTTCCCCTCTAAGGCAGGGCAGTCGGAACTTACCATTTTTGGTTGCCAGGAAACAGTTATCTGCACTGAAGGCCAACATCCCAACTCCCACTTTGGGATTTGCCTTGTCAGCAACTGGTTTGATGTAGTGTAAAGAAACTGGCACTTGGCAAATGTCATCTGAACAGGAAATAAAAGTATTTCACTAAGTGAGCCTGGATGGACAATGCATTTATATCCAACTGTTCAAACCCCTCATCTCTGAAGTGATAGGACCATATTTTACTCTTCTCCAAGAAGTTCCAATCAAAATTTCGATTGTTTTAAGATACTACATCTTCACACAGCCACCCTACTACTATTCCTGCCCTCCTACAGAAAAGAAAAGGCTGGAAATTCAGGCAAGACTGAGATTAAATCAGGAAAATGAGGAGAGATTCATTTTTCTACTACCTTTTAACTAGTATTTCAAACACTGTTAACCAAAGGTGATTTACAGTGCCACAAAGACTGAGACTGATTTTTACTGCCCTAGAGAACACCCAGAGGATCTGTTCCACCGTCCAAGGGGCAGAGTTCACCTACAATGTTTATTTAAAGACTTCCCAAGGCAAACTCAAGTGTCTGGTTTGAGTAAACTTTGGCTTACATTTACTCTGTGTGCTGAAGAGAGAACTAGCCAATGCTCTTGTTGGAGGGAAAGAAAGTCTCTCTGTGCCAAGAGTTGGGGATTTCTCCACTTCTTTATACACAATCTACAAAGAAACAAGTGAGAGCTCTACAGAAGGGCCTCGGAGAGTTAGAACATGGGCTGTTACCAAACACCCACATCCCACTGGCTCATTTGCACATTTAGTACACCTCAGCATCCCCTGGTTCATCAACAGAGGAAAGGGCTTCAGTAGGCAGATCTAGAATCCAGTATTCCCAGTGAATCATGGGCCATTTGGAACCATGATCAGGAAAAACACTCCAGAGAATCAGCCCCAGGGAGTGCACCTCGTTCATTATTTCTGACAGCAAATTAAATCATCCCCATTACAGTGGGAACATGAATCTCATTTTTACAACCCAAAATCTTTAATCTGATTCTGTCACAAACAAAGTGTAGCGCTGCAGAAGGAAAATAGCAAAAATATTTTAGTGTGCCTGCAACATATTCCTGAACACAAGCACCAGGATAAAACACAGCAACTGCAATTCCTGTCTGTGTAGTGGAGATTAACAGAGCTATTTCCATTTGTTTTCCATGACATATTTTACACCTAACTGGAAGTTAAGGCATTTTTCAGCCGTGAGAAGCTTTGCTGAGGTGCTTTAATGGCTCGTGCCTGGCTTCTGGTTAAGAGGCAGAGTCATGTGAATATTGCAGGCTTACAATCCACACATAAAACTCTTCCAGGAGGTCTGTTCAGTCCCTCTGCAATGGCAAACAGCACCACACACTGTTCTCATTACCTCCAGGGATGAGATCAGCTTAGGATTTTGGGAACAGCAGCTCTGCACCTGCTGCCAACAGCCCAGAATCTGTCAGGCCTTGCAGGTACAGGTATAAAGGATAAAAATCAATGCTGACAGATGTTCCAGGAAATGCCCTTTAGGTGAGCTGGATGAGCCTGTCCACACAGGATGGAAAATCTGAACACAATCCAGTTCCAGCACTGTTTGAAGTTAGGAATTGTATAAAGCTGAGACAAATCTCTCCTGTACAGTTTTCCAGTTAGCCATCGGCTGCACACCCAAATCTGTAATGCAGCCACCACCCAAAATACATTGGCATGTGACAGGAGCATCTGAGAATCTATTACTGCTCAAGAGAGATGATCACAGACACATATTCCATCAAGTTTGAAAGGATTCCCCTTTTTTGTTACATGTCTGGGTTGCCATGCAATTTCCCAAGCCCTGGCAGGAAAAAAAAAAGAGAAAAGTCTCCAGAATTAAATGGATTAATGAGCATCTTGCAGATACAAACAACAGCACCCAAGCTCTGCTAAGGACTCCATGGATTTGGGATCCACACTTACAGTCTTTTTGCTGGTAATGACTGCTGGATGCTCAAGCTCTGTGATCTTCTTCCACGTCACATGGTTCAGGATACGCACCTGGCTCAGGAAACGTGGCAAGGGGAGACTGTTAGGGCAAAGTTCTTCAAATGATTTAGATAAAAGAGGCAGGAAACACTTCTCACCTTTTCATCAAAGCTGCCAATGGCCAGGAACTGGCTGCTGGGACTCCAGGCAATTGATTTGATGCCCAGGGGCCACTCGTAGGCACGGTAGGAGGAGAGCAGCCGCCCATCGAGGGAGTACAGCAGCACCTTGTACTGAAACACAGCACAGCCACTCCAAAATCCAGCAATGCTGCTGAAAACCACAGGCAGGCAAATCATCCTGCCAAACTCTGCCTGCTTCACATGCAAGTTAAATACAAAGGTACAAATGGTCTCTTATCTATGAGTTAAGAGGCTTCGTTGCTCTCTTTTTGGATGAGTACTTTCAGTAACTGTAAAATCACTGTGCAGTGCAATGTCAGTAAAGCTGTAGAAGATTCTTACATTCTTACATTATTCTTTCATTATTTCAATAGCAGCTTCTGCAATATTTACAATTTTTTGCAAGATAAATTAGAAATAATTTGCTGTCATTGAAGATTTAAAGAACAGTGACATCCACTTGCAAGGACACCCATCCCCAACACAAATATAATATTTAACAAAAGCTGGACTCACACCCTTTCATGTTCAAAAGAAACATTTTAAACACTAATTATGTTAGTCACTGCTTTACACATGATGGCCAAACACTAACTTGAGCTCTTCAAGAAAATAATCTGCTTTTCCTCTTACCTCCAGGCACGTGTCCCATGCTGCCAGCACACAGCCATTGGGAGCCCATTCAATCCCAAACAGATCCTGGGTTTCAGTGTCAAAATGCTGCCCACAAAAGAGAAACCACAAAACCATTTGAAACATGTCAACAAATCCTGTTGCATCTAAGCTGACAGAATGTTCCGTTTTAACCTTTCAAGGCCTACCACAAACACAAAAGAGCTTTTTGTATGCCAGAGTAGCAACAAAAATATTTCCTCTTGTAATACATGCTGCATTCAGGGGATCTTTGATCCCCTCTATAGAAAAGCAGAAAGTTTCTATACCTTCAAATGAAGAGCATTTCATAACAGAATTAAATTAGTTACACTGAATCAGTCAAAAATCCAGGAGGCCTAATTCCTTGTCTTAAAGCAAGTACAGGATCACATAATCCCAGAACAGTCTGAGCTGGAAGGGACCTTACAGGGACAGCTGGAAGGGACAGGGACACCTTCCACTAACCCAGGTTGCTCCAAGCTCCATCCAACCTGGCCTTGGACACTTCCAGGGATGGGACAGCCACAGCTTCCACTCCAAGGTTCATTAGGGAAGAGCCCAGGAACATGACAAACATTCAGGGGTATTTCCCAAATTTTCTCTCAGCTTCTGGTGAGGCTCAGAATTCCCAAATTACAGGTGACACAAGACGCAGACAAGTTCTTAGTGAGGTTTAATTGCCCAGATCCAGCCCGTGGCCAATGCCACCCTCCATGGACTGATCCCATGTGTGAACAGTTTATATCACATGTCCCAAGCACCAAGCACTTGCTGCTCTCACTGTTTCTAATGGAGTGGTGTGCAAGATGTGCAAATAACTCCAGAGCAGAGGCAGAGCTTACCCTGAGGAGCTGCCAGTTTCTGCACACGAAGATGCTGATGAAATCCTTGCAGTCGCGGCGCTCCGCCACGGCCATGTAGCGCCCGTCCTTGGTGAAAGCCACCCCTGCCACGGCACAGATTAATTAAAACTGGCTTAAATAGAAATCAGACAAGAAAGCAGAAGGGCTGATGAGTCTTCAGCGAGGCACAGTTACTCCCAATTCAAAGCAGAACTAAAAGAGGAGCCAGAGTCTCTTCACAGAAGGTCACATTAATCAAGGCAAAGCGCAGTGTTACTGATTCATTGTGTCAGCAATTTTTAAGCTCAGAATGTACAATTTCTCAGGATGCAGAGCTCCAGCGTGCTTCAAAACACATCTAACCACTGACAGTTGTTATATAAACCCAACAGCTTTCAAATAACCACTTCATTTAGCCTGGCTAAATGGATCAGTTATGCAACCATCAGGTTTCCACCAACTCCCAGGCATTGCTCCCCATCCTCCTGGATTTTACATGGAATACATAATTGTCTTTGTCATCTCTGGGATACAAGCCTTGGGCAGGAAACTGCTCACCACAGCCATGTGGTCTGACAGCCCTGACACAAGCTTCCCTTCCCAGCATTTTCATATGCAGAAGATGACAAAAGACACTCTGGATTAATGTTTTTCATTGTGAGCACGTCCAGCATAATTTAATGTCTTAAAGGATCCCTCAGAGGCAAACACAACACAGATGCACATGTGAAGAGCAGGCACATGGATCAGCTGGAATCCTTCACTCAGACACCACAACCTGGCTGCAGGTGCTGCTCAGAAGGGACAGAAGCAGACTCTGTTCCCAAAAATGGGGTTTGTCATCACATTAAAGTCATTTTCCCTTTCTGCCACGTTAAAGGACCATTCCCAGCCAGGTGTGTGACACTTACCTTGCTGGCATGCTTTGGGGTACTTGATGTAAGACACAGACTTTGTGCACAAGGACCACACCGTGATTCGCAGCTGGCACAGAGACAGGGAGCAGTTTTGGTTATTTGTGTAGATTAAAAAAAATAATAATCATCAACAGGAAAACATCAACCTAATTCAGCAACACAAAGTGGCTCGATGAAAATTCTGTGATTAATTAATTATTCTGCAGCTGTTTTGTGTAACACAATGACCTGGGAAGCAGCTATGAGGAATTCTTTCCCAATTTCTGGCAGTTAGCAGGGAATTTACCCAAACTTACACAAGTACTCTAGATGGGGACACAAAATTCACACCACTGATATGGAGAAAACCTCTTCACAAACACGAAGTTCCTGATATTAGCACAAACATCATCCCAATCTATTGCCCAGAGTCACTGTGCAGTTGGAAAAACAGAATCTGGAGGAGAGATGGGGACTTTCCTGCCTTTAAGAATGGATGACAAGTTACAGCCCCTTCAGACACTGTATCCCTTGGGAAAAGGCTATCAAGTATGAACATTGAGCTGGATTTTACAACATTTAGAAACCCTCAACTTTGATGGCTGAATTGTGTTTTGCTCTTCCCTCCTCAGGCACCCTTACAGAATTACTGAAAAATTCAGACAGCCAAAACCTGCTATGCAAAGCAAGGCTTTACACTGGTGTTTGGGGGATTTCTGGAGAACTGTGCCTCCACAAGCACCAAGGCAGACCCAGCCTCCCCACAGCTCCCCAAGGTCACAGCTGCACTGCAGGCTCTGCCTTGCCATCTGCACATTACCCAATTAAAAACAAATACTCCCTCTCCCTTAGCAACGGCAGCCCCAGACACACGGGCATGCACCAGGATGGCACGTGAACCTTTGCATTTGGAGCTGGAGCAAGGAATGTTTCCACACTCAGGTTCTGAACTTGTGTTTTCCTGCATTTTACTGCACCAAGGAACAGCTACAGGTAGAACTTTTTCCAGAGAAGCACCTCTATCACAAAGCTTTCCCGGAATTATTGAACACCAAAATTAATTCTGATCCATTGTGTAAAACACCAGAATTGTCCCTATTTGCTCCTCCTCCCACACAGCCCAGCAGCCTCAGGAGGAAGGTTCTCCTCCACCTTTCTGCAGGTTTGCCCTCAACACAGCTTTTCCTTCCCTGAAGGACCTGGCACTGCTCAATGGTGACAAAGGATGCTGAGGGAGCAGCCTATGGATGTGCCTCACTGGTAACACTGCAGGCTCTGTGCTGCAACAGAAATTGGAGGATTTTCCCTTGTTGACATGATCAGTTTTGGTGGGAAGCAGAATTCAAGGGATTTACAGGGTTCAAGCCAAGCTTCAGAGTCCAAATAAACACTGTCTCCCCATCAGAGATCCATGGAATCCCAAATAGACCTTCCTGCCTTACACATCAGGAAACTTCTGGGATTTGAAGAAATAACACAGAAATCTTTCCCCATGGAATCACAGAATTATTTGGGCTGGAAGGGACCTTAAAGCTCATCTTGTCCCGCCCTCTGTCATAGACACAGACACTTTCCAGTAGACCAAGTGGCTCCAAGCCCTACCCAACCCCACAGGGAAGGATTTCTTCCCAGTATCTCACCTAACCCTGCCCTCTGTCAGTGGCAAGCCATTCCCCCTTGCCCTGTCACTCCAGGCTCTTGGAAGTTGTCTCTGTCCATCTTCCCTGTAAGTTCCCTTCAGGCACTGGAGAGCCACACTGAGGTCACCCCAAAGCTTCTCCTCTCCAGGCTGGACAATCCCAACTCTCCCAGCAGAGCTGCTCCATCCCTCTGATCACCCTGGGGTCTCCTCTGGACTCTCTGCAGAAGCTCCAGGTCCTTCCTATGCTGGGACCCCAGGGCTGGAAGCATCACCTGGGCAGGGCAGAGGGGCAGAACCTCCTCCTCTAAGTTCAGCAGCTCCTGGAGAAACCCACGAGATGAACATTAATCAACTTTTATTGATTAATGACCCTGGGGCCGCTCACTTCCGGCCACCCAAAGCCAGCGCTGTCAGTCTGCTCCTCAGGCAAGATTTACTTTAAAAATACCAACACAATGCCTCCACACATTCCTCTGCAGCAACTGCAGCACTGAAATGCTGCTGGGGACTATTAATTGCATCCCTAAATGCACTGGCTGCCCTGCCTCCCCTGAGCAAAACACACAGCACACATTCTCCAGCCACTTAATACAAGCTTAGCAGCTGCAGGCTTCGAATGCTCAGGGCTGGATCATCATTTTTCCTGACAAAGGCATCTGAGTGCTGCTCCTCAGCCTCATGAACAGCTCCCCTGGCCTGCTGGGCATCAAACACATTCCCATCCTGGACCACACTGCCTGCTCCAAGCCTCAGGAGGCCAGCACACATTTCGTGGCACAGTCACACACACAAAAATACACCTGGACTACAACTAAACAGGATGCCTCTAAGTGTCTGAAAAGCAAAGCCCTCATCTTCACTCCATCTGTCAGCCACAAGACACCTTTAATATCTAACAAGATCATAGAATCACAGTCAGGAAGGGACCTTAAAGATCATCTTGTTTCAAATCCTCTATTCACAGATTCATTGAGGCTGGAAAAGACCACCAGGATCATCAAGTCCAATCCAACTTGTGCCTGATCCCCACTTTGTCACCCAGCCCAGAGTGCCACCTCCAGGGATGGGGACTCCACCACCCATCTCCCTGGGCAGCCCCTGACCACCTTTTCCATGAAGAAATTCCTCCTGATGTCCAACCTGACCCTCCCCTCCTGGCAGAGCTTGAGGCTGTCTCCTCTCATCCTGTCATTCTTTGTTCAGCTCCACTCTCTCCCCTGCAAGGGCTGCAGGCTCAGAGGGAAGCACACAGATACATTCTATAATTCCATTGTAACTTCTCATCCAACTCACACAACTGGATGGTTTGGTCTAGTGCTAGGAACATTTAAAACCAAATCATTTTACTTCCTGAAAGCAGGATCTTTTACTGTTGTTCCACTTGTGCCCACTCAGACATTCCTACAGAGAAACTCACATTATGTGCTTAATGTATGGATTTCACACCCCCTTCCCTTAACGTTGTGTTTACAACTGAATTGTGACAGAAAGGGAAAACCTTCATATTCCCACCTGGAACATTCCACAATCTCATTTAAGTTGCCAACATAAATGAGATGAAGAAGATTAGAAGGATTATGTCACAGCTTGCAGACAGGATCAGGAGCAATAGAAACACCAAACACAGGGTGAGAAAAGAAACCAAACGCTACAAAAATGACAGGAAATTTCCATTGCTGCTCGTTGCCTTTCTCAGGGAATTCATGGAGAAGGGACAATTGTTTTTATAGAAGGAGAACAGCCCATGATTAGTTAAGTCTGCAGCAAGCCTTTCTCCACTGCTCCTTTTGGAGGAAACTTTCTCCTCAGCATAGATTGAGTGGAGTTGTCAAACTCAAATCCTCACAATAATGGTGTCTGAGAAGTTTTCAGCTGTTGTTTTGCAGTGGAAAAACAAACCAAAAGCAGAAACATTTTTAAAATAGCCTAAAAACAGCTGAGAAATAAAAAGTATTTAGATGGTAACGTGATAAACAGTGGCCCAGGACCACGGCCCGATGTTGACAGCTCCAGGCAGGTGTAGGACTGGTGATTTTCAGCAGACAAAAACACACTTTTAAACAACCTACAGCTCAAATGACTGTCAACTCTTGTCCCAGACTTGACTGGGTCACTCAGCCCCCTCACACAGCAGTGTCTGTCAGCACTGGATTTCAGAAGATTATTCAGAGTACATTCCTCGCCAGGAAGCATTTTTCAGCCAACGCAGCCACGCACAGTTACTAAGGATTAGCTGGGATACACACAGAAACACACACTTCTCCCTGCTGCTGCAGCTCCAAAGAAGCTCCTTAATGCTTGAGGACTTCACATGGAATGAGACAAAGTACCAAGTGTGTCGTTTGTAAGCACAGCTCTTCAGAGAAACACTCCAGAACATCTTCACACTATTTATCCCAAAATGCGAGGGTCATGAGGAAGCAGAGAACGGCAGGATGGCTTGGGCTGGAAGGGACCTTAAAGCTCATCTTATCCCACCCCTGCCACGGGCAGGGACATCTTCCACTAGGCCAGGCTGCTCCAAGCCCTGTCCAACCTGGCTTTGAGCACTTTCAGAAAGTGAAGAGGATCCATTTGCTTTCTTTCAGATCCTTTACCTGCAGCTGTTGGTTAAACTCTATCTGTGCCTGTAAATTCTGGCATTGGAAGGAGTCAAATGGGGCTTAACACCCTCCACAGGACACACTGATAATGTGGAACTGCCTCCCAGAGTGAATTTCAGTAGAGGAGGAACACACAGAAACCCTACAAATTAGCTGATGAGTTCCAAGTGTCAAAGGATGGTGCCAGACTCCTTTTTAGGCGCCAGTGACAGGACAAGGAGTAATGGCCATAAACTACAACATGAGTTTTCCACCTCAACATGAGGAAGAATTTCTTTCCATGGAGAATGGCAGAGCACTGGAACAGCTTCCCAGGGAGGGCAGGGAATCTCCCTCTCTGGAGACATTCCAAACCCACCTGGATGCATTCCGGTGTCACCTGCTCCAGGTGACCCTGCCTTGGCAGGGGGGTTGGACTGGATGATCTCCAGAGGGCCCTCCCAACTCCAAATACTCTGGGATTCTGTAATGATTTTTCTGAGGCACTGGTAAGTACAGATTGCTAGAAAGAAATTAGCCCAACCATAACCTTTAAAAAAAACCTTTCTTATTCCTCAAGGAACAAGGAAGTTCCTTGGAAGCTCTCACTGGAGTTCACACATTGACCTGAGGAATAACGAGTGGTGCTGTTTGGAAGTGACCAAAGCCCAGCTGAGCTGGCTGACAGGGAACCCCCAAACCCTCCAGGCAGTCAGTGGATTTGATAAGACGCTGATATTAAATATCCTGAGCACTGCCCACATCCATCCCTCCAGACTGTGGATTTAGCAGGGAGGGACTAAACACAGCTCCAACCACGGCCTGGCCCTGGCAGCTGTCTGACAACAGCTAATTTAGCAACCTGTTTACAGCTGGAAAGGAAACTTATCCCAACACAGATGCCAACTTGGCAAAGGCTTAATGAAATCCTCTAAGGTCAAACCGAGTTCTGTTGGGAGGCAATAAATCCTCCCTGGTCCACCCCCACATGCACGTGCCACGAGATCTTCTCTGGGAGCCTCACACAGCCCCAGCCTGCAGTTCTGCCTCCTCTGCTGCTGCCTGACCAGCAGGGATGGCTGCTCTGCCTCCAGGCTGGAATTCTGGGCTTGTTTTTAATTTTTATTGCTGCTATCAGGGCAATTCACACCTAGGAAAATCAAGGCCTAAACTTATCACTCCTATCTAGAGGGATGGGGGAGTGGGTCTGTACATACACACAGCAGAGTCTACAGCAATATCCTACTAACAATTTTAGGATATCCTAATATCCTACTAACTAATTTTTGGGATTTACCCAAAAAAAAGGGGGAATCTTGCACTGCAGCATGTGAATTCTGTGCTAACCAGCGTTATGGCACAAGATCCTGTCACCTAAAACCCTTCCACAGGTTTGGAAGGAGTAAATACAAAAAGAAAGTGTCTCACATGCTGTTCTTGGCTATTTTCTGACCCTTCATTGTTGTACTCAATAACAGCAATCATCAGCTCTAATCCAAAAGGTGGAAAAGTCAGAATCCACAAGTTTTCCAATAAACTGACCATTCACAAACCAATTTGGATTCTACATTAAGTAGCATTCCCCAATATGGGTTTTAATAAGCATTAAAGGTGTTTTAATTTCACAAGTAGTCCTACCAGTGGTCTGGCTCCTGTGTGTCAAATCAAACAACTGGGAAAATATTTTCAGGATCTGGATCTAAATCTCATAAGTCAATAGGTCTGTAAGTTTTAATTCAAAATCACTCTGAAATGCTTATGGTTTGGGTTTTTTTAACTAGAAATCTTGAGCTTTTCTCACCATGCAAGCAACATACTGAATTTCTAAGACTGTTGTGATGAATGCCATCAAAATCAAAAACATCAGGATATGTTCTAAACCACACAATTTTACCTTTAAATTCAAAGTGTCCATTTTCTACCTTCTCACCAGAGGCAAGAGGAAAAAACCCTTAAATGTTCCACTTAGTGGCACAACAAACACATAACCTGGAATTAACCCGAGTCGCACACAGGAGTACAGAGCTGCATCCGTGCTCTCCACCACTGCTGCAGCTTTAAGGGCTTTGGGTTATTTTAGGAGGCAAAGGGCAGACAGCAACATCTGACACCGAGGGGAGCAAGCCTGCCTGCACACTCACATGGAACTCGGTGGTGTTGAGGATGTGACGCCCGTCCGGACTCCAGCATGAGGCCACCAATCCCGCGGAGCCCTCGTCGATCTTACAGTACCACTCCGGCTGCTCCAGGGACCAGACCTGGGGCAGGGAGCAACCACACCGAGCAGGAAGCATCAGCTCAGCCAAACCTCTGCTCAGCAGGATTCCCTGCAGCTGGCAACAGGCTCCTGCATCCCAGCTCAGGCAGCTCAGCAATACCCAACCACCCGCAGCCATGAAGGACTGGCGCTGGATCCCGCTGCAAAAGTGAGTCCCGTACTTTGTGTGGTCATGGAAATGGCAAATGATGGGGGGTTGGATTTTTTCTGTGATAAATATACTGAATGTCCAATATTTAAACAGGTTTAGTTCACTTAACAAGCTTCCATGTTATTTATTTCCGTAAGATAATCTCCAATTCTGATCTGTTTCGCTAGATATTTTTATCTAAAATATTCTTTTTCAAACTAAGATTTTTGTCGTGGCTTTCAAAATCCTGATGTGCTGGGTTATCCTCCAGCTGTGTTATCAATAACATCAGGTGCTTCAGCAAAGCCTCAGACTAGTGCTGGCTGTTAAGCTCTCACTCACATCACACCCAAACCCCAGCAGGAAAAACACGCTCTGTGCTGCTTTCATGCTCACCTGGACAATGCCCCGCTTGTACATGGCACACAGGATGAACTGCGAGTCCGAGGACCACTCGATGTACTGGATCTGATCCATGCAGCTGTAGAGGTGGAGGATCTGCAGGGAGCTGGCATCCCGAACCACCAAGCGGTGCTGCACACACGAGGCCTGGCGGGGAACAGGGACAGGGCTGAGCTGGGGCAGGATCCTGGATGGAGCACCAGGGCTGTCCCTGCCAGGCTCACTGTGATGGCACATTTAGCTCAGAGAGCATCAACGTTGTGTTTAAAGAAACAAAAAATCCTCCCTGTGGGTGGTGAGCCACTGGCACGGGGTGCCCAGAGAAGCTGTGGCTGCCCCATCCCTGGAAGTGTCCAAGGCCAGGCTGGACAGGGCTTGGAGCAATCTGGGATAGTGGAAGGTGTCCCTGCATGAGCCTGGATGAGCTTTAAAGCTCCTTGCACTCCAAACCAGTCCAGGATTCTGTTCTATATGCACTGAGCTCCAATGCAAACTACAGTGAGAACTAACCCAAAGGAAAGGGGGTTTTAGGGCAGTAAATAGAATCCTTGATTTTATCACTGCTGGGTAAGTAACTCCAGTTTTTTTAAAATTACTTTCTGTCTTATGATTTATTTTATTTCATAGAATCGCTTAATGGTTTGGGTTAGGAGGGACCTTAAAGCCCATTCAGGGACACCTTCCACTGTCCCAGGCTGCTCCAAGCCCTGTCCAACCTGGCCTTGGACACTCCAAGGGATCCAGGGGCAGCCACAGCTTCTCTGGGCACCCCGTGCCAGGGCCTGCCCACCCTCACAGAGAATTCCTTCCCAATATCCCATCTAACCCTGCCCTTTGGCAGTTTGAAGCTGTTCTTCCTCCTCCAGCCTCTCCAAACCGTTGTAAAAAGCCCCTGTCCATCTTCCCTGCAGGCTCCCTTCAGGTACTACATAATTTAAAGTATTAATTCATCTAACTGATTAAGGTTAATTTAACCTAACTCATGTCTCCGGTGTTGACCCTTCGTGCCTCAAAGCCCCTCGGCA
>NW_005054449.1:1679894-1688893 GCF_000277835.1 Geospiza fortis
CAGGGGGCGCCCGGCGGCGGGAAGCGCGCGGGAAAGGCGCGCGCGAGCCGCATTGGTATGCAAATGAGCCGCTAATGAGCCGGGTAATGACGCGGTTAATGAGCTGAGGGGCGCGCTCCCCCTCCTTTCCATATCCTCAGGGAACCCTCCCTTATCTGCCGCCTTTCCGCGGGCAGCGTCCCGCGCATGTAATAGCCCTGACTGATTAACCGGCCCTTCTGGCTAATTAATCAGCCCTTCGGGCGAATCACTACTGCCGGCTAATTACCGACAGCAATGGGAGCACAGGTGGGATGTCCCGCCAGATTCCCCGGAGGGGACAGAGGAACTAATAATTGGAATAGAGAGACCGCAGCAAAAAGGATGTGAAATGACTGGAATCAATCAATCAATCAATTAATAGATAAATAAATATGGAGGGGACAGAGGAACTAATAGAAACGATGCTGTGTAGGATAGTTTTTTGAAAGGAAGGACTCGCAGCGAGACAGCAGCCACAGGACACCTGAATCTTTCAGGGAACAGACACAGAAATATTCCCAATGCTCTGCCTTTCCACACAGGGCGTCCCCACTCTTACATCCCGCACAGCCCAGCTCGCCCTGGCGTCACTTTGGCCAGCTTTAATTCCCTGGCACGCTTGGCTGAGCACTCCCCACCCCCTGTTTCAGCTGCCTCCTATGGCAGGAAGGATTTCGCCTCACTTTTCACAGAGCTTTTCAGCGGCTCCAATGTCATTGCCTTGGCGACCGGGACGCTACTCCCGTGTGCAGGGCGGTAAATAACGTAGATCCTCAATCCCAGGCCACTCCTGCCTGCGGGAAACCTCCGGGAGAACTCAAAACTCAGGTAGGAGGAAAGGAAAAACCGACAAAAGGAAGCCCCTTGCTCTGGGGGTGTGTGAGTTTCTCCATAATGCAGCTGGAGGGTGATTTGTGGTGGGGTTGTGACAGAATATCGAAAGTTTTCTATTAGTTTGCCTTCTTTAATGCTTCTATTTCATACTACTTTCCCTCTTGCTTTTACAAATGAAAAGCAAGCCATGCTTATATCTTTTAAGGGGAAAAAAAACTCTGGATACCTACTGGACTGGTGCTTTTCTGGAAAAAGTTTCTGGAAAAAACTATTTTGGAAAGTGGAAGGCAAGCCATGCTTGTATCTTTTAAGGGGAAAAAAAATTCCAGATACCAACTGGACTGGTGCTTTTTCTGCAAAATATTTTTGGAAAGTGCAAAGCAAGCCATGCTTGTATCTTTTAAGGGAAAAAAATTCCAGATACCAACTGGACTGGTGCTTTTCTGGAAAAAGTTTCTGGAAAAAACTATTTTGGAAAGTGGAAGGCAAGCCATGCTTGTATCTTTTAAGGGGAAAAAAAATTCCAGATACCAACTGGACTGGTGCTTTTTCTGCAAAATATTTTTGGAAAGTGCAAAGCAAGCCATGCTTGTATCTTTTAAGGGAAAAAAATTCCAGATACCAACTGGACTGGTGCTTTTTCTGGAAAATGTTTTGGGAAGTTTGCTCCCAAGTGGCTTAACTCCAGAGTGAGAGCACTTTTGGAGGAGCCTTGAATGGGAGAAGCAGTGGAGGGGCTGGATGCTGGTGGGATGCAGGGCTGCCACCAGGATTTCTCTCCTTCTCAGGAGAAAATTGTTGATGAGCTGCTGGACCCCATGGAAAGGTCCTGAGACTCAAAGTGTGCTCCAGGAAAGCTCCCTGGCTCCTCATTGCTTTTACAAAGCTCATTTTGAATTGAGCAGTCTGGGACAAATGAGTGATGGCGCAGGGCAGCGGTGTGACACCGTGGGACTGGCAGCATTTTTTGCAGACATTGAGTTGTTTGCTGTGGGCTGGATGAGCCTGATGGGTCTCGTTGTGAGGAGGAGAGAAAGGCCAGGGCCAGATCCCAAATCATGGAGCAGCTCCATGTGAGAGGTGGAAACAGCTCTGAGAATTCCTGCTTTCCCAGAGAGTCCTTAGGAATTAGTTATAACCCTGTTACATCGGGTTTGTGCATTTATCTCCCTTTCAGGTTGTCATGTTTCCTTCTGGGCTGTTGGAGTGGTGGGATAGCAGTGAATAACAAATTCTGGGCTTTTCTGGTGCTAAACCTGAGCCCTGAAGTTGATAGTGAGCTCAAAGATGCTCCTTCCAGAGAGTGCAGAAACTCAGTGAGCAAACCCAGCCAGATCCCAGCAAGGCTGACAGCCCACGGTGCCCTTCACCTCATTGTGATGAAAAAAAATGAGTTTACAATCATTCCAATAATTTATTGGACCTTATTAATCATTCTAATATTTATTAGAATTTCTATTTTATTTATCATGGGACCTCTGTGGTCACAACATGTGAGTGAGGCACACGGTTGGTGGGCTGAGGTTCTGCTCTGCTTCTCCAAGGATCATTCCAAATAATTCCAAAAATCTATTAGACCTTATTAATCATTCTAATATTTATTAGAATTTCTATTTTATTTATCATGTGACCTCTGTGGGTCACAACACGTGCGTGAGGCACGGTTGGATGGGCTGAGGTTCATCTGCTCTGCTTCTCCGGGGAGTTGTTCTCCAATATTGATGAAAAAAATTGAGTTTATAATCATTCCAATAATTTATTGGACCTTATTAATCATTCTAATATTTCTATTTTATTTATTATGTGACCTCTGTGGTCACAACACGTGCGTGAGGCACGGTTGGATGGGCTGAGGTTCATCTGCTCTGCTTCTCCAGGCACTTGTTCTCCAATACTGATGAAAAAAAAATGAGTTTATAATCATTCCAATAATCCATTAGACCTTATTAATCATTCTAATATTTCTATTTTATTTATTATGTGACCTCTGTGGTCACAACACGTGCGTGAGGCACGGTTGGATGGGCTGAGGTTCACTCTGCTTCTCCAGGGAGTTGTTCTCCAATATTGGGGTGGCTGCAGGGACCTTGATCCTTCCTTTTCCTTCTCCCTCTATCTGGGGCTGGGTTTTCCAGTGGAAAACTGAGTGCGTGGAGCTTTTCCACGCTAATCTTTGGGTGTTATTTCAGTGGCTGCTCCCAGGGAAGCGGACCTGGGTCCCGCATCCCGGGGCTGAGCCGGGTCCCGCGGGGCTCAGAGGTGTAGCATCACCTCCTGGCAGGTTTTCTCTCCCCGCTGCCGGGCTCTTTTCCCGTGTTCAACCTCCCTGCAATGCCCTGGCTAGCAACAGAGGGAAGCAGCAACCCAGGGAACGCTGGAGCGCGGCTCTCAGCAAATCCCACCGGCAACCCTAGATCCCAGCACCAACCCCCTGGTTTGCACTTTTTGGTCTTTTTTTTCCCTTAGAAACCTGCAATAAATCCAGTGCAGGTCCCTGCTGAGCTGTGCCAGCCGTGCCAAGCATCCCCCACTGCCTCAGCGAGGTGGGAGGGTGTGATGGTGTCACAGGGGTCTGAGGATGAGGGAAGAGACGAGGATCTGACTCCATGCTTCAGAAGGCTTGGTTTGTTATTTTATGATATATATTATATTAAAACGATACTAAAAGAATAGAAGAAAGGATTTCATCAGAAGGCCGGCTAAGAATAGAAAAGAAGGAATTATAACAAAGGTTTGTGGATCGGACAGAGAGTCCGAGCCAGCTGGACTGTGATTGGCCATTAATTAGAAACAACCACATGAGACCAATCACAGATGCACCTGTTGCATTCCACAGCAGCAGATAATCATTGTTTACAGTTTGTTCCTGAAGCCTCTCAGCTTCTCAGGAGGAAAAATCCTAAGGAAAGGATTTTTCATAGAAGATGTCTGTGACAGGAGGGATGGAGGATTCCTTGCTGGAATTCTCTTTGCTGCACCCTTTCCCTGGTGGGAGAGGAGATCCCCACTTTAATGAGCAGTTTGGGGTCTCTGCAGGTGATAATCCTCCTGGCTGGAGAGCTCTTGCTGGAGCAAGTGAGGATGAACCCCCCCAGGTGTTCCCTCTGGTGACAGCAGGGAGCTGAGCTGGGCTGTGGCTGCTCCTGAGCTCAGCCCCAGGTGCCATCTGCTCATCCTTGGGCACAGGAATGGCATCCAAGCCACCAGGAATGCTTCCAGAGCAATGCAGAATCAGGCTTTAAGGTTTTCCCTGATTTACCTTTGATTTTGGTGTTGCACAAAGCTCCCACTGCTTCCCACAGGGTGACTTTTCCTTCTGCAGGACCTCACCATCACATCACTATTTTAACATTTTATTTATCACATTTATTTATCACACCACAGTGCTTTCCCAGCTTCCCAAAAAGCCTCCAGCAATCCCTGAAACAGGGCTCCACATGGCACCTCCTTTCAGAGGGAATTAAATCAACACCAGACAAATTTTGGGGAACCCTATTTGTAGGTAAATTGGTTGGTAAATTCTTTACCAACTGCTGGGCTGTCACTGTTGCTGCAGAGGTGATGAGCAGGGATCAGAGTGTCACAGACACATTTTATGAAAAATCTTTTCTTTGGGATTTTTCCTCCTGAGAGGCTGAGAGGCCTCAGAAACAAAATGTAAACAATGGTTATCTGCTGCTGTGGGATGCAACAGGTAGATCTGTGATTAGTCTATGTTAGATGTTTCTGATTAATAGCTAATCACAGCCCAGCTGGCTCAGGCAAAGAGTCTGAGACAGAGCTTTTGCTATCATTCTTTTTTATTCTATTCTTAGCTAGCCTTCTGATGAAATCCTTTCTTCCATTCTTTTAGTATAGTTTTAATGTAATATATATCATAAAATAATAAACCAATAAACCTTATCTCTTCCCTCATCCTCAGACCCCTGTGAACACGGTCACACCTCACCATCACATCACTATTTTAACATTTATTTATCACATTTATTTATCACATTTATTTATCACATTTATTTATCCCACCGCAGTGCTTTCCCAGCTTCCCAAAAGTGAAAGCCTCCAGCAATCCCAGAAAAACTTTGGGGAACCAGAGAAACTTTGGGGAACCCTATTTGTAGGTAAATTGATTGGTAAATTCTTTACCAAGCCAGGTGCTTGCTGCTGGGCTGTCGCTGCTGCTGCAGAGGTGATGAGCAGGGATCAGAGCAGCAGGGATGTGCTTTGACAGCACCCACCACCCCAACTTCCCCTTGCACCCCTCAGTTCAGAGCTCAAACACCACGAGAAGCTGGCCTGGCTTTGCACAGCCACAAAGAGTGAAAGGGAACTTCTGCAACGCCCTTAAAATAGTCAGATTTGTTCCCTTTTGAAAACGAGAGCAGCCACGTGGTTAGAGCTGGTGTCACCCCGATGACCACACAGCCGGGGCGGCGCAGAGGTGCTTTCTCCTCGGGAGGAAAAGGCCTGGCTACTTCCTGAAGCTGCTCTGGGCCAGGGAAAGCAGCATGGAAGAGGGGTAAGAGCGCCAGCAGTCCTGTTCTGTCCCCTGCATCGTCTGTTCTGGGCTTCTCTCAGAGCTGCCCGTGGCTCCTTTCGTTTCTCTGTGTGTGTCACACGTGGGGTGAGGAGGGATGGGAGGACATCAGACTCTGCTTTTGGCTGTCCCTGACATGGCACCCGTGGGGAAGGAGCCCTCCTGTTCCCTCCTGTTCCCTCCTGTTCCCTCCTGTGCCCCCCTGTGCCCCCCTGTGCTTGGGAATTCCTCCAGGCAGGGTGGCTGCGCTTGCTGTGCTTTGTCGAAACTGGCGGGGAAAAGTTCCCTGCTTTCATTTTAACTCCCTCCCCTGCAGCCAGCAGCTCCCCAGCTGAGCATCCCTGGCTCGGGGAGCATCCCTGGCTCGGGGAGCAGCTGCCCTGCACTGCAGCATCCCTGGCTCAGCCCTGCCCTCAGCAGCTCCCGAGTGTCAGGTTTTCACTATCAGGTGGGATGCTAACACCAGCAAGGGGGAAAGGGGCAGCCAGCTGTGCCTGGGGGTGTCAGCCAGCGCAGGGAAGGGGTGCTGCTGCTGGCAGGCAGAGGCTGAGGGAGGAGGATGATGGTTGCCCAGAGGGGAAGGCAGCACGAGGCTCAAGATGGCTCCGTGAAGCTTCCGGCTGCAGCTGCTGGCTCTGAGAGGCTCTGGGCACACGGGAGAGCTGGGCTGGGCTGCTTTGCTCCAAGAATCCTCCTGCAGGGACAAAGGGAATGGCCTGGGCTGAGCGTGGCTCTGGTTATGATCGTGCAGCAGCATCCAGGAGGGGTTTGGTGACAAAAGGGTTCGTTTTACTGAGCTTGGCTCACCCCTGCCTGCTGCCCTGGCCTGTGGGCACTGTCCCCCACCGTGGGCCACAGGGGTGCCCAGTGCTGTGGTCACTCAGGATGGGCTCTGGGGAAATCTGGTCCTGAGTGTCCCCCAAAATGGCCCCTTGGGGTCCTCTGTGTCCCCATGATGGCTCTGAGGGTCTCTGGGTGTCCCCTGCGTTGGACTCTGGAGTGTTCTGGTCCTGAGTGTCCCCCAAAATGGCCCCTGGGGGTCTCTGGCCCTCTGTGTCCCCATGATGGGCCCTGGGGAGCTCTGGTTCTGAGTGTCCCTCATGATGGGCTCTGGTTCTAAGTGTCCTCTGCGTTGGGCTCTGGAGGGTTCTGGTCCTGAATGTCCCCCACAATAGTTCTGAGGGTCTCTGGTTCTGAGTGTCCCCCAAAATGGCCCCTGGGGGTCTCTGGTCCTCTGTGTCCCCCATGATGGCTCTGAGGGTCTCTGGTCCTGGGTGTCCCCCACACTGGGCTCTGGAGGGTTCTGGTTCTGTGTCCCCATGATGGTTCTGGGGGAGTCTGGTCCTGAGTGTTCCTCACAATGGCTCTGAGGGTCTCAGGTTCTGTGTGTCCTTCGTGATGGCCCCTGGGGGTTTTTGGTCCTCTGTGTCCCCACAATGGTTCTGGGGCGCTCTGGTCCTGACTGTCCCTCATAATGGGCTCTGATCCTGAGTGTCCCCCACGCTGGGCTCTGGAGGGTTCTGGTCCTGAGTGTCCCCATGACGGCTCTGGGGTCTCCGGTCTTGGGTGTCTCCACAAGGGACCCTGGGGTCCCTGACCTGTGTGTCCCCTGCCACGGGCTCCGGGGCTCTCTGGTGCCTGCTGTGCTGCTGGCAGGGAGTTGGGATTGAGGGATTCCTTGGAGAGCTGCTTTGCTGGAGTGAGATGGCACAGCACAGCGTGGCACGGCACAGAATGACACGGCACAGAATGCACAGCATGGCACAGCACAGCACACAGTGACACTCTGGCAGTGCTAACCCTGCCGTTTCCCTTTCCCCCAGGGTGATCTATCCTCTGTCGGACTCCCCTGCTCTGAAGATGTCCCAGCCATCCCCAGCTGATGAAGGCCCCACCTTTGAGCACCTCTGGAGCTCGCTGTAAGTGGGGTGTGCTCATTCCCCATGGGGCTGTTCAGAGGCAGCAGTGGCTCTGTGACAAACACAAATTTCCTTTTGCATCCTCTGCTTCCCACAGACCCCTTTTCCACCTGGTAAATTTGGCTCCCTGGTTTCAGATTCTGCACAGGGCATTCCATTTGCCACGTCTGTCCCACGGGTAGCAATGCTCCAGGGCAGCATGGGGACAGTGTCAGGGCCAGAGCAGAGCTCCCCTCAAGCTGGGACCCTTAATTCCAAAATTAAACATCTCCCAGCCCCACCAAGATGTTTGCAAGCCTTCTGGCCTTTGAGCCTCATGCTCTAATCCAGCAAGGGAGAAGGATTGTGCTTCGTTTAATCTTCCTTCCTTGGTCCTCTCACGTAAAGACATCCCAAGGTGACAGATATGCTGGAGTAGCTGGGTGGATTTCCTACATCTACAGCTCTGCCAGGTGGAAATAAAAGCAGAGGATGGAGGAAGAAGTTGGGAAAGGGACAAGGTTTGGGAAAGGGACGAGGTTTGGGAAAGGGACGAGGTTTGAGAAAGGGACGAGGTTTGGGAAAGGGACGAGGTTTGGGAAAGGGACGAGGTTTGGGAAAGGGATGAGGTTTGAGAAAGGGACGAGGTTTGGGAAAGGGATGAGGTTTGAGGGGACTGTGAGTTTCGGGGGGGTGGTGGTGGTGGTGGCACAGGCTGTGCTGGAGAGCTGGGAGATGACAGTGCCCTCACCTCCTGCCCAGGGAACCAGACAGCACCTACTTCGACCTGCCTCCAGCCAACCCCAGCAGCAGCAATGAGGTCTCCAACAGCACAGAGGTCACCATGGACGTGTTCCAGATGAGAGGCATGACTGACTCAGTGATGGTGAGTGTGCTCACACAGCAGGGACGGGCACCTGAGCCGGGCACATCCTTGATTTCCCTGCAGAGGTGGGCTGGGGGCTCTGGGGGAGAAACCAACCTTGTTGGTACAGCACTGCTGGCACTGGTGGAGGGTAAATCAATGGCACAAGGGTCAATAAAATCGTGGGTATTTATTGTTAGATAACATCAGTGCAGGCAGCAGCGGGGCCCGGAGCTCCAGGTGAGTACCAGGACAGCAGCAGAGTGTCATTTGCTCCAGGACAAAAGCCATTTGTGAGCTGCTGCAGAGGCAGAACTGCTGGTGGGGCACTCCGTGCTCCCAGCACAGCCCCAGGTCCGTGTTGCTGCCTTTCCTGGCAGAAACCTTTGCTTCTGTCTGAGACAAAGTCTTGGAAAAGCATCGCGGCCGTGCGAGACATCCCGGCCGCTTGGGCATGTCAGGGATGCCCGGGAGCATCCCTGAGGCTGCCCCGGCTCTTAGCTGCATGTCGCTCTGGAAAATCGCTGTTTCCCTCCAGAAAGTCGCTGTTTCCCTCGCCGACAGCTTGCCTCCCCTCCCCCAGCGCCTTTTCCCTCGCTTTCCGCTCGCTTTCCCTCCCTTCCCCGGCCCTTCTCAGCGGGCAGGGGCAGGGCAGAGTGCTGCTAATTGTGCCTGTGCCCCTCGCTGAGCGAGCCTCGCCTTTCCCCTCGCTGCTGCTGTCAGCAAAGCCGGGGCCAGGGCCGGGGCAGCCTGGGGTGAGTGACAAGAAGGGCTCTGGTAACGGGATGCCAACAGCCTGAGGGGAAGGCAAGAGAGGAGAGGGACCACTCAGTCCATGCTGATTCCT
>NW_005054449.1:1688906-1692044 GCF_000277835.1 Geospiza fortis
GGCACACATCGGTGCCACATCAGTGGTGCTGGTGCTTGGTGGCACTGAGCAGGTCACCCCAGTGCTCTGTCAGGCATCTACCCCTAACTATTGCTGTCTGTCGCTCTAGATCATCCATCCATCCGTCCATCCATCCATCCATCTGTCCCTCTATCCCTCCATTCATCCCTCGATTCATCCATCCATCCATCCATCCAAACGTCCATCCCTCCATCCATCCACCCATCCACCCATCCACCCATCCATCCATCCATCCATCCATCCATCCATCCATCCATCCATTCATCCATCCATCCATCCATCCATCCATCCATCCATCCATCCATCCATCCATCCAAAGACAGCTCCACATCTCCCACACACAGAACTCTCGTAGAGAGAGCCCTGCCTGCTCAGTGCCAGGGTGGGCACCTCATTGTGCTGGTGACAGCTGCCAGCCCAGCAGGTCTCCGGCCCCGTGTGGCTGGAAGAAGCTTTGGGGAGCTTTGGGGAGCGGGATCCAGGCAGGTTTGGTGGTGGAGCTGGACCCCTGCTCTCCCTGCAGCGGGAATGGTTGGTATCGCCCAGTCCATCACTGGGCAAGCTGGGGCCTGCCCTGTGCTTTAATGAATAGTCATGAGGGACAGAAGGGGTGGGCCCCGTTTTGTTGTTGGATGCAGCGAGTTGACAGAACTAAGGGAGATGAAAAAAGCAAAAAAAAAAAAGCCAACAGACGGCGGCACACGGACGGGTGGCCAGCGACCCCATGAGTCCCGTGGCAGGAGCCTGCCCCGCGCTCCGTGAGCCCCGAGACAACTAAAATGCTCTACATCAGCGACCCGATGCAGCATTACACCACGGTAGGTGCTGCTTGCTTTGCTTTGATGCTCTTCTTTGAGTTATCCTTCACTTCTGAGATACCTGATCTGGCTCTGCCTGGGTGCTGGATGCTCCAGGAGTTGTCCCAGTGCACTCCTGTCCCTGTCCTGCAGCTGCTGGAGGACCTGGAGCTGCTCCAGCCCTGTGTTGGTGCAGGATGCTGCAGCCTCGGCAGGCAGTCGCTGCTGCTCTTGCTTTGCCCCATCTGCCTCTTGCAGAGCCCAAGGTGGGATTTAAACCTCGGGTGCTGGGGGTGCAGGGTCCCTTAGCTCTGTGTGCCCATGTCAGCCTGAGCATCCATCCATAAATCACACCCAAGGTGGGATTTAAAGCTCAGGTGCTGGGGGTGCAGGGTTCCTTAGCTCTGTGTGCACAGGTGACCTAGAGCATCCATCCATAAATCACACCCAAGGTGGATTTAAAGCTCAGGTGCTGGGGGTGTAGGATCCCTTAGCTCTGTGTGCACAGGTCAGCCTGAGCATCCATGCAAGGAGCACCTGGAGGTGCTGGACACCTCCAGCACCACTTTGTCATCCCAGCTGAGCCCACACTGCTCACCTGCCTCACCAGGCAGGCTTCCTCTCCCTGAGTGGAGATCCCTGCGAGGGCAGGGCAGGTGAAGCTGTACCTGTGCTGCAGGTAATGCATTTCCAGCCCTGTGCTCAAGCACTGAGATTGTTTCCTTAG
Organism: Geospiza fortis; assembly: GCF_000277835.1. Taxonomy (NCBI): domain Eukaryota; kingdom Metazoa; phylum Chordata; class Aves; order Passeriformes; family Thraupidae; genus Geospiza; species Geospiza fortis. The sequence continues at coordinate 1,690,452 of NW_005054449.1, forward strand.
GGAAAAGGGTTTGTGTCTCTCCCTGGGATTCAGAACCATCCAGCACAGGCACAGGGGGAGTTGGAAATAGAAAGAAATCCCTTCATTCCTGGTTTTACCTTAAGTGTGTTGGTACCAAGCCCGTGTGTCCCATTGTTGGGGCTGTTCCATGGGAGGTGGTTGCTGCAGTTGTGAGAATAATTATCCCTGTGTGTGTATGTACATATTTACACACACAAACACTCCTGCCTTCAATGCGTCTTTTAGGGGAACGTTTCCACAATTTCATCAATTTTGAGCAGAAAGTCTGGGGTTTTGCATCAATTTTGAGCAGCAAGTCTGGGGTTTTGCCCACGCACCTGATTCTGGGTCTCTCCACCAGCAGATTCCCAAAGTCTGGGGGCACTCAGGGTGCTGCCTCCTGCTCTGTGCTAAGGCAGCCCAGCCTGGCAGAGGTGACACCCTGGGTCTCACATCTCACCATGCTTCCTAAGGGAAGGCTTTCTCCCACACAGAGCTCGGGATGCTCCCTTCTGTGGCAGGTCCCCATTCACCTGCCCATTCACAGCCACAGGCTTCAGCCATGAACGCTCCTGCCTCAGGATGGGAACAAAACAGCTCAGCCCTGATGCTCCTGGATCAGCTGGGCTCTGAGCAGCCCCATCCAGCAGCAATCCCTTTTCCCTTGCTGCTGTTCTCCTGGCTGATCCCTCAGCTTTGCCTGTGCCACCTCAGGGGCTCTGCCCTGCCTGCAGTCCCCGCAGCAGCTGCATTTCCCAGTTGGATGGCAAGAGCTTTCCTAACGTGCCTGTTTTGCCAGAGTTTCTCATAAGTTTTTTTCTCCAGATGAAGCCTGGATTAAGGAGAGCTTGGCTTGTCTTTGGCTGGGCTATTTATAGAGCTGTGAGGAGGAATAGAGGGATTTAGGTGCATATTTTAGGGGAGAAAATGGCTGGATGCGTAAAAGCAAGCCAGATCTTGTTCAGCATTCCTCCAGTTAGTCACAGGCTCCAACGACCTTGTGAGAGATGCAGGCAACAGGAGAACTTCCCTGGAGAAGGATGATTGCCTTTAAACCATTCCACATCGAAGAGGGCTGGGTGAGGTTGGGATCCCAAGTTAAAACACGTTTCCTGATTCCTGAGCCGTGAGCCTTGCAGCCCTTTGGAGAAGGCTGAGCCTGCTGGCTGTGCCCACAGCTGCTTCATAGCTCTTGGCTTCCCAGAGGTGCTGGGGACAGGGACAAGAGCAATCCAGAGGGATTGTGTCCCTGCTGCGATGCCAGGAGCCAGGGTGACACATGGCAATGCACCCGACACTGTGCATGGTCACCAGCACTGCCACAGCCTCTGCGGCTGCAGGGTGAGAGCGATTCAGGAATTGCAGATTTCTGGGGGAAAAACCAACCTGGGAATTGCAGATTTCTAGGGGAAAAAACGCAGGAATTGCAGATTTCTGGGGAAAAAAAACCAAACAAACTGGGAATTGCAGATTTCGGGGGGGAAAACCCATCCCCTGAGCAATTCAGGAATTGCAGATTTCTGGGGGAAAAACCCGGGAATTGCAGATTTCTGGGGAAAAAAAAAGCCCATCCCCTGAGCAATTTGGGGATTG
>NW_005054449.1:1692593-1694974 GCF_000277835.1 Geospiza fortis
CGGGAATTGCAGATTTCTGGGGGAAAAAAACCCGGGAATTGCAGATTTCTGGGGGAAAACCCCATCCCACTTCATCTGAGAAACAGTTGTATTTGAGTCTGATTTTCTAAGGAAATGCTAAGATTTCTTTAGCCACACGGCTCTTGGGAATGTCGCTGTGCTTGGGCTGCGCCTGTGGGTAAAGGAGCTGTCAGCTCTTATTGGAAGAATCTGACAGTAATTGATCAGAAGAGGAATAAGGAAAAAATTGTAAAAAGTCATGATTTGGTCCAACAGGTCTGGAATAAGAGCCAGGACCTGCCTAAGTGGGTCTGTTTGCCCCGTGACTTTGCTGCAGTGCTGTGCATCACAGCCTCCTGCTTTGTAGGTTTGAGGTTTTGCCCAAATTAGAGCTGGGAGCAGCCATCCCGCTGGGAAACCAGCTACAAACCACTGCTCAGGGCTCAGGGAAGCACTCCCAGGAGCAGTCGGTGGGTGTGTGTAAGTGACTGGTGAACACACCAGGACAGGCTGGAAAAGAGGTTGGGAAATGGGGAATGGCCGTGGTGATGGAGCGGTGTCATGGCCAGGGACTGGTGCTCACCTTGAGGGTGGCTTTGCCGAGCTGTGACACTCTGGCTGCTGGAAGGGACAGAGCCCTGCGTGCAGGACAGGGCTGTCCCTCCCCACCTGCAGCTGCACATCTCCCACACCTGAGCAAACCCCACCGCATCCCTGCCCTCTCCCCACTGCCAGAAGCGTGGCTTTCCCGAGGCAGGTGCTCCAGAAATCCGGGTTTGGGGCACCTCGCTCGGGTGATTTAAGCACACGGGTTCCATCCCTCACACAAGTGGCGACCTGTCAGAAAAGCCGAGCCACCCAGACCAGCTCCTTTGACTCCCCTCCCGCACGCTGGCCCTTTAAGGAGGCTGTAACAGGACACCCCAGCCCTGCAGAAAGGTGCCTGAGGTTTCCCCGTCTCTAAACTGGCTGGTTTTTTCTTTTTTTTTTTTTTTTCCCTCCTCCCCTTTTCCCTTCCTCCAGTCCCAGTTCAATTTGCTGAACAGCAGCATGGATCAGAGCATCGGCAGCAGAGCAGCCTCCACCAGCCCCTACAGCTCCGAGCACACCTCCAATGTCCCAACGCACTCGCCCTACTCGCAGCCCAGCTCTACCTTCGACGCTATGTCCCCGGCGCCCGTCATCCCCTCCAACACCGACTACCCTGGTCCCCACCACTTCGAGGTGACCTTCCAGCAATCCAGCACCGCCAAATCAGCCACCTGGACCGTGAGTTTTGCTCTTCTGCCTTGGCTTGGGGAGATGCTCAGCGCGGCCGAGCGGGTCCTCACCGCCAGCACCCGAAGTGGTGGCGGTGGGAAGGTGACACGGGATGCAGCCACCACTGATGGAGACTTCGCGGGCACAGGTGGCGGCCCTGGGAAGGGAAGCGTGCTGGAAACATCCCTGCTTGCTTTCCAAGGGGTTTCTCCCAAAGGGGTGTGAAGGACAGCGGTTGGATGTCACTTGTCTCGTGGCGGTTCCCTAAATTGTGGGTAAATGTTCTCCGTCCCGGGGAGGTACCTGCTTTGCTCCCACGGTGTTTCCCAGCATATTTGCTAGCGGGTGCTGTCAGAGGCGAGGCCGTGGGTGAGAGGGACCTTTGCTGGTGTCTGCCGGCACTGTCCATAGCTGTGCTGTGAATGCCGTTTACAGCTGTGCTGTAAAATGTCATTTACAGTCCTTCTCCATCCCGGTTTAGAGGAGTAACTTAATCCCTCCAAGTCACAGCAAATAACCGAGCAGCATTTTAAGCGCAGCAGGTTTCGATGCCCGCAGGGGTGGCTGCACAGCCTGTGCTGTCCCTCGGGAGCGGGGATGCAGGTTTGCTCCTCGGCACGGGACAGCTGTGCGAGCAGGCACCCAGGAGCCGGGCAGAGCACAAAAAGCTGCTCTGCTTTTTGTGGCAAAAAGTCCTAAATTCTCAGCCCTGCTGCTGGCTCAGCGTGGCATTTTTAAGGATTTGTGGGCAGTGGCACAAGTGTGAATCCCATAGGGCCTCTGAGGGAGCTGCTGACCGTGCTCCAGCGGGTTTTCTCCTCCGGGAAGCACTGGCAGAGCAGCAAGGTTGGGATGGGACCACTGACACCCCTCAGGAACAGCAGAATTCCCTCCGGGGAACATTGCGGTTTGACATTGTCATGGAACGGGCAGAGCAGCCCAGCGGTATTTAAGCCCCGGGTGTGACAATGACCTTTGTTTGAGGAGGGTGACGTGTTTGATTGCCAATAGAGTCCCTCCTGCGGGAGACAGAGAGCACCTCGGATGCTGTCGTGCAGGGACACCCCGGGCAGCGGCCGTCGGGATGCTCCCGGCTGTGCTGGGGAGGATGTGGGACAGGA
>NW_005054449.1:1695200-1718342 GCF_000277835.1 Geospiza fortis
CGTTCTCCCCTTGCGGCATTTCATTGGGAAGTGAGTAAAGCGGAGGTCCTCGGGCAGGATGCGATTCCAGCCCGCTCCTGTCCCTGCTGGGGGATGGATAACTCCTGTCGGCCGCAGGTAAAGCTGCACAGGACCTGCCCAGGGCAGGGAGGCATTCCCATCCTAAAGCGTCCCAATGGAAACCGAAACCAGGCACTGCAGCGTGCGCTGCCCCGGCACGCAGGGATGGGGGCCAGAACGTGCCCGGTGCTCGCTTGCCACTGTCCCCAGCTAGGAGCGGGACGGTTTTGGGGTGGAGCAGACCCAGTGCAGCAGGGCTCCCCTCCTTAGAGCCATCCCATTCCCCGGGATCTTTCCACAGCTCTAAAGGGAGCTCAGGCTGTCTCGCATCACCCTGTGCTGACTGTTCTCCTGTAGCTGTGTCCCGCTGGGAGCTCGGCTCACCAGGACAGGATGTGGCTGTTTTTCCCAAGCCTTTGTGGGAGTTCAGGGCAGGCAGTGCCACACGATTTCCTCCCAGCCTCGGGGGAGCAGCTGGACCTGGGAGCTGCCCGGAGAATGGGCTCATTCCAGGGGTGGCTGGGAGCATCTCTGGAGGATGCACCCACCCACGGCTGCGATGGGGGGGCCTGGGAAGGATCCACAATGAGGATTTGAATGCCTGAGGTGACCTAAACACTTGGGAGGACACTCAGAGGTGTGTGGCCCTCTGAGCCACAATGCTGGCATGGCTGCATCCCCCAGAGCAGGTTGGCTGCAGGGCCAGTGCCCACCTGCACTGGGGCTGAGCCTGGTGGAGAGCAGCAGTGGGTTGGCAGCATCTGGCACCCTGGAGAGCACAGGGGATGTTTCATTTGCAGCAGTGAGTCCTGCAGGATTGCCAAGGCGGGTGCAGCATGTCCAGCTTGCCAAGGTGCCAACATGAGAAATGGTCCTGCTGCAGTGACAGCTGGTGTCACTCCCTGTCCTCCTGGTGTCCTCCTGGTGTTCTCATGGCTGGGGCTGTCACAGACATGGTCAGGGCTGGAAGATGAGGCCAATGCCTTCCTCCAGCTCATTGTGAGCTCTGCAGTGCCACTTGAGCCCCTGAGAGTTCATCCTGGCTTAATGGAGAAAGGAGCTCAGCAAAACAAATGTGTTTTATGTTGTCAATGAATTCACAAATAACACTGTGTGAGCCTCCACACGAGCTGGGAACACACACCCAAGGTAAGGAAAAGCCATTGGGGAATGCAGGGAAGGGAAGGGAAATGTCTGGTCAGCAGAGCTGGGGACAGAAAGGGACATTTGACAGAGCAGTGATGGCCACACCAAGCACAGCAGCACCAACCATCCTGGTGCTCTGCTTTGGGGCAGCCCTTGGGAAGAACCAACCCAGCCTGTTCCTCCTGGGGAAGCCTCGTGGCTTTTGGATACCCTGAGCTTTGCTGCACCCAATAATCCATGCCAGGATGGTTGAGCAATTGCCACCAAGCACTGACCACAAGCTGGGCAGAGCCAACACTCTGGGCAGCATTTTGGAGCAGCGAGGGCTCTGCTGCACTGGAAGGAGCCTCAGCTGAAGGTCTCTTGCAATCTGGGGTTGAATCATGGAGGATCTGACCACAGAGGAAAGGACAGCCCGTGAGCAGGCAATGCCAACACAAATGGTTCGTGTGAGTCATCTTGTCAAAAGTTTTGGCATCATTTTTTGATATAGTCACGAGCTTTGGTTGATGGAAGTGTGTAGCCCAGTGGCCTCCTGGTTTTGAAGGGTTTTGACTTGAATCCCTCTGGGAGATGTGGCATTACCCATTCTCCCTCACTGAGAGCTCCTAAGGACCAGGTGAGCTGGCTCCTGTAGAGTGCTGGATGAGCCCTTGCTCTGCAGGGCTGGGCAAATCAGTGTCACCTGGGCAGGGGTGTCCCCAAGCCCTTTCCATACATGGTGCTCCTGCCCACACTTCAAACCCTCTATTGACAAAACAGACATGGCCTGGGAGGGAGATGTGAAGAAAATGAACAGTTTGTCACATGCCTTGTAGAGCAATACCACAGAAATGTTCTGCATGAAGTTCCCCCCAAGAAGGGCAAGGGGGCTCGATCATGGTGTGCCCAGGAGATGGTTCCTGATAGCAGCCAGTTCTTTAATCTAATAGCAAAAGACATAATGAGATCCAGCACTTGGAAGCTGAAGCCAGGCAAATTCAGACTAGAAACAAGGAGGTATATATTTATTTTTTTTTTTAGCAGTGAGGATAATTAACCATAGGAACAATTTAGCAAGGAATGTGGTGGATTCTCCCAACTCCTGAAGGATTCAAATGAGGAGTCTGCATATCTCTCCAGAGATAAGATGTGCTTTAGCAGACACCCCTGACTCAATGCAGGAGGAGGAGGAAGGGGTCTGAGGGTAACAGTGGGACCAGAACATCATCAGGGGTCTGAGGGTAACAGTGTGGGCAGTGAGAGCAGAACATCATCGGGGGTCTGAGGGTAACAGTGGGACCAGAACATCATCAGGGGTCTGAGGGTAGCAGTGTGGGCAGTGGGAGCAGAACATCATTTGGGGTCTGAGGGTAGCAGTGTGGGCAGCGGGACCAGAACATCACCAGCTGCTCTCTCTTGCTTCAAAATGCCAATTTTCTAATTTTAGAAAAGAGGTGAATGGAGAAGCCTTGGGACTGACATTACCCATCTCTGTCCTGGCAGAGGCACTCTGAGCAGTGACGGGTGACATTGGTGTCCCCAGCCCTGGACAGCAGCATCCGCGCCCGCCCATCCCGTGGGAAGCCCTCCAAGCTGCTCCCACCTCCCTTTTCATTTTTAATGGCCTTCTTATTGCAGAGAGCAACGGCCAGATGCCAAAAATAAGCTTTTCCCTGTGGGTTGGGAGCCCCCCTCGGGCAGGCAGAGCCCCGGGAGCTGCGGCACGGCAAGCCGGGGCACAATTAGGATTTTTCTCAAGTCGGGTTGGCGGCGGAGCGCTGTTCGCATGTGCCAGAGCTGCGGAGGTGTTAATGGGGTCTTTGGCTTCCCGCGGCCGGGACGTGGGGGCTCGACTCGGTGTGGGGCTCCTGGAGCCGGGGGGAGATGGACAAACCCCCGAGCAGGCAGGCAGGAGGGTCTCTGATATATCCATGGAACTACACCCGGGGTCGTCTTGTTGCTGTTTCGGGGAGAAAAGAGCCTGCGAGGGGAAGGCTGGACAGGAGGAGAGCTGCTCCTGCTCCCGTGGATGGCTGCCCAGCAGTCACCCACAGCGAACCAGGCTGCATGGCAGTGCCCAGCCAGTGGGAGATGGCAGCGTGGAGCTGGGTCCACTTGCTTGATAGATCTTGCAGCTGGAGCATGAGCACAGGGGAGCTGAAATGCTTTCTCTGGTCCTGACTGAATGAGGAGAATGGGAGGCAGGTTCTCCCCTTGCTGGTCACTGTCTGTGGCTTTTTGGGGTAGAGGTAGATATGAAGAGGAGGGAAAATTCTTCAGGAGCATCTCTGTACCACAAACCCCCTCTGCAAATTCTGGCACCTTCCCATATCCCAGGGAGGTTGCTGTCCAGCAGCCATGGCCTGGAGATGATTTGGGCAGAAACAGCTGGGGACACCCTGAGTAGCTGTGCAGATGAGCGTGGATATTTTGGCGTGCCAGAAGCAGGAAAGCAACCTCAGCACCAGCCTGCTCCAGAGCCCATCGAAGCCAACCACTGGAGGCTTTCCACCAGCTCTCTCGGGGTGTGGATGAGGCTCCAGGAGCTGCAGACACAATGGAATTAAGAAAAAAGGCAAAGGAATTCGGTGTGTGATGTTCCAACACGATCCCGCTATCAGTTCCACTATCTCGAACGTGTCTGGTATGCACAGGTCAAGGGAATGGCTTCCTGGCAGTGCTGCTCCATGGGGAGGGCAAAGCTCCCTGGCAGGAGAGGTGGGAGAGAGCTGGGAGCCCTGATCTCTGCTGCATGGGAGGGGGAGAGGATGCTGGTGTGCCCTTGGCAAACCCACACGCTGCCCGTGCCCACCCCAGGCAGTGGCTGAGAGAGGGCAGAGGGGCAGCCCCTCCTGCATGGCACAGCCCTCCTGGGATGCTCCAGAGCCCGTGGTTTCCCCCTAAATCCTGCTCTTGCTGTGCTGGTTTTCACATTTCCTTCCCAGCAGCAACTCCCAAGGCCAACTCAGCCTCCTTTTCCCTTCCCTCTCCTCCCAGCCTGCTCCCTGCACCCTTGGCAGTGTGAAGTAGCCTCCTTGCTGGATTTGTGGCTTCCTTTTTTGAGTGGGAGGGAGCTCCAGGCTTGGCTTGGACGGGGGATCCAAGTATCCACCACACAGAGGGAGTCAGACCTACCAGAAGAGATTAAACCCTCAGAGTGCCAGCGCTGGATCAGCAGTGAGTGAGAGAGATCCCCGCTGGAAGTTATTTTAAGGATGTGCTCACTGGGGAAGGCAGGGAGAGGAGTCCTTTGGGGATGAACCAAGGAATTTTAATTAGCAGCAATGGCATGCTAATTAAGGTAGAAGAACATAGGCTGGAGCACAGGGAGCCTCCTTGTGCTGTTCTGCTGCAGGGCCCCAAGACATCAGCGGTCTGTAGGGCTGGGGGACCTGTGGGGGGCAGAGCTGATGATGGCTGGGGTGATCAGGGGGCTCTGCTGAGTGCCTTGAGACCCCTTGTGCTGGGCACAGCTGGTGGTGGCTTGGTATCACCCCAAGGCATTGCTGCCATGGGACTGGGACCACAGAGAGGTGAGTGTTGGGCCATCCCTCATGGCCATCACCCCAACCCATCACTGCTGTGGTGCAGGGACTGGAGACATGGGGAGATGGGTTTTGGGGAATCCCTATGGCCATCACTTCATCATTATTGTGGCACAGGGAATGGAGACATGGGGAGATGGGTTTGGGGCATTTCTTATGGCCATCACCCCAACCCATCATTATTGTGGCACAGGGAATGGAGATGTGGGGAGATGGGTTTTGGGGCATCCCTATGGCCATCACCCCAATCCATCACTGCTGTGGTGCAGTGACTGGAGGCACAAGGAGGTGAATTTTGGGACATCCTTTATGGCCATCACCCCAATCCATCACTGCTGTGGTGCAGAGACTGGAGGCACAGAGAGATGCGTTTTGGGGCATCCCTATGGCCATCACCCCAATCCATCAGCACTGTGGTGCAGGAACTGGAGGCCCAGGGCACCAGGGTGCCTCTTACAGCCATCCCCAGGGCAATATCCCCCTGTTCAGCCCACCTGTGTGCTGGACAGGTCCCTCAGGCCCTGCTGGACACTCCCCTCTCCTCTCAACCACCAGCCGTACTCAAACCTGGCTCGTAGTAAATGAGCAACAAAGTAGCTCAGGGAGGAATTTCCAGCTCAGTGAGGAGTTTACAGGCCGGTGATTAAAAAATAGTTATTAAAAAAAAATTAGACGGAGAGAGAGAGAAAAAAAAAAAAAATTAGCTGTGCTGCCGGCACGTCTTCCAGGATCTGTCGTAACAGATTCGTCCGAGCCGGTTAACGGTATTTGCGGTTTGCAAGATGCTACATGTCTGGGGAAGATGACAGACACGTTATTATCACCTCTCGCCTGAGATCTGCCCCAACCTGTCCCAGGATGCAGCTCTGCAGCTGTTTGCTGGGGAGTGCAAGGAAATTAGCAGCCGGAGGCAGCGCTTTTCTTTCTCTCTCCCTTGCCAGGCCAGTGGCTTTATTGGGGATCCATTGACTGCAGTCCTGGACACGTCTTGAGTAAAGCTAATGAGAAGCCTGGAATGTAGGAGAAGAGGAGGAGGGGAGGATTTGTGGAAAAAGCAATTGTTGAGCAAATCATTTCCTTCTAGAGGGAAAGGAGGCCTTGCCTGCGCCTTCCCCAACAGGCAAGTCTAGACGCTTAGGTGTCAACAGTTGAAGATAAATAAGATTTTATCAGCTCCAAATCTGTTGGGACACATCCTCCTAGCGGTTCTGCTGCCCAGGGACGGCCGGGCGAGATGGACTTGGCCAGGAAGGCTTTCCAGCAGAGGATTCAGGTTATTTTTTGTGTGAGGCTGTCAGCATCCATAGGGAAAACCACCTCTCCCTGCTCATTTCCAGCAGGGAGAGGCAGCCCTGGGGCTGAGCAGCCTCTGGAGCCATCTCCTGGTCCTCTCTTAGGGGTAGGCAGTGATGGATGCTGAGGGTCCACATCCAGAAGCCATTGTGGGGCATTCCCTCAGTGGAATCTTGTGGTGTCCAGAACATTTCCTTGGGGCAGCAGCGCCAGGATAACCATGGTGAAGCCTCACAGTGGCCAGTGGCACCATGGGGTGCTGGGGCTGAGCAGCCTCTGGAGCCATCTCCTGGTCCTCTCTTAGGGGTGGGCAGTGATGGATGCTGAGGGTCCACATCCAGAAGCCATTGTGGGGCATTCCCTCAGTGGAATCTTGTGGTGTCCAGAACATTTCCTTGGGGCAGCAGCGCCAGGATAACCATGGTGAAGCCTCACAGTGGCCAGTGGCACCATGGGGTGACTGGTTTATGTCCTGGCACCAGTCCTGGTGACTGGTTTATGTCCTGTTCCATCTGGCAGTGGTGCAGCATGGTCTCATCTCACCCAAAAAGCAGCTGGATTTCAAACACATCCGAAGGCCCTTTGTGGTACCAAGCTCTTGGGGAAACAGAGCTTAGAGCTGATAGGCTGCTAGGAGTTAAATAATTTGGTTTTTCCATTTTTTGGCTTATTCCTGGTACTCTGGACAGACAGGAATAGCAGAGGAGGGACAGAGACAGAGCTGGTGTCACAGTATCAGCCCAGAAGCTGAGGGCAACACTGAAAGCTGCAGGAAATCCCAAAGGAATAGAGGTTCTGTGTTTTTCCATAGGCTCCAGGGGAGATTGTCAGTGCTGCTGCTGCTTTTTGTGTTGGTTCAAGCAACCCTGCATCCACAAGCCACAGAAACCATTTTTGTTCCTCAAACACATGGTAATACTCAATAACAGACAGTCTCCAATGTTTTCCAGGAACAGAAATGACCTGAGTCCTAATGTAACTGTGGAGACAGACACCAGAGGTCCCCAGGGTAGAAAAGGGTGTGGAGACACAGACAGGAGATGCTCAGGGCAGAACACACCCTGGCTTCTTTGTAGATGTGAAAGGAATCCTGGAGCTGAGGTCTGGACGTGCCAGGAAGGGGTTCAGGTGCCCCAAAAAGTTGTTGCTATGCCCGGCAGCAAGCTGGCCACAGCTCAAGCGACCTGAGCTTTGACTGTCACATGTGGCCGGTCCTGAGAGGTCACTTTGTCTAAACACTGCAGAATGGGAAGGATGTGGGTGAGCAGGTGGCAGGAACACAGCCATGGCACACAGAGAGCCAAAGCAGCAGTGCTGGTTTGAGATTAAATCCCAGCATTTTGATCTCTGGGTTCTGCTCTGCCACTGCTTCATGTCACACTTGAGCAGCACATGGTGCCTCTGGTCCCTGCAGGGTGCTGTGCAGGGTATGGCTGTGCTGGGAGGTACCAGCACCTCAGGTGATGCAGCAGAGCCCAGCAGAGATGTGCATGGGGACAATAATTATCAAATACAGATAATGGAGGAAAGAGGTGTCTGCTCAGGGACACTCTACACAGTGCAGGTTTTGCTGTCCCTTACAGAGAGTGCATTGCCAAGCTGGGCATGCAGAACCTCCTGGCATCCCAAAACCACAATGTTTGTTGTCCTGGTGGCCATGAGCAGCCTGGCTCTGTGGGATCTCTCAGCCCTGGCTGCAGCTGGGGATGGGCACAGGACGGCTCCACAGGGAGAGGAATCAGCAGCACGGCCGCCCAGGGCTCAGCCTGGACTTTTCTTGCCCAGAATTATCAGCAGGGAGTTCCTTAAAAGAATAGTTTGTTATTGTGGAGGGATCTTTGAAGGCAATCCCGGAGCTGTTGGGACATGATAAGGTTATCAGCAGAGGCAAGTCTGCACGGAGAGGCCGCCTTCCCCCTGCAGGGCATCACTCTGCTATTTAACAGAGATTTATCCATGTCATAACATGGTATAATGAGAGAATTTGTTACCAAAGAACTTGCCATAATGCACCTCTGCTCTTCCAGAGCAGTTATAGTTCCCAGGCGTGTTGAGGGCTGCCCGGGAATGTCTACATGAAAAGATCCTTTGACAGGAGTTGTCAGTATTTTAACACCTGGCAAGGAAGAGCCCCCTCCAAATAACCCTTGTTTTGCCATGGTGGCTCCTCTAAACCAGGGTGTTAAACCCCATCGTGGTGGGTGAGTGGGTCCCGTGGGCTGCAGCCACAGGGGAGTTTCCAGCCAGGCAGAGCAGAGTCACCACGTTGTGAGTGGAGCCCACGCTTCCAGCTCAGGCCTGATCCCTGGGAATCCCTGCTGGGGATGCAGGATCACACCCAGGAAGCCAAGCTGGCCATGGAGTCAAGGTGTAGTCAGCATCATCCGGTATGAGTGCAAAATTTGGGGATTTCGGTAGGGGTTTCCAAGCTTCCTCTCTTGTTGGGTGAGTCCAAGTGCCTACAAAAATAAGGATTAATTCTTGTTGTCGGGTTCAAGTGCATGTTGCACCTTTCAGTCACCACCCCCCAGTGACCACAGCATCTTCCTGCTTCCCCAGCACTGAGCAGGTTCTGATCTTGGGACACCCAGGACACACCAGTGAGCTGGTACCTGCAGCTGGCCACCACCAGTGCAGTGCTGGAGGAGCTGCAGGAGCTGCTGCTGTTTGCCTTGGCGGATCCTCTGCCCTTTATGTCTTCCCAGAACTTCCACAGAGACCACCTGAATGAGACAAACCTGGCAATGGTTTCTCTTATTTGCCCTGTCCCAGTCCTGGGGGTGGGAGCAGCTCGCTCAGCCATGGGTGGATGTACTCCTGCAGCCAGGGCAGCAGGACTGGGAGACACAAATCCCTCCTGCCTGACCCACAGCTGCACTGGGACATGCTCACAGCCAGGAAAAGTGGGGGCTGAGCCATCACTGAGCCCCTCAACACCCTCCAGCCCTGTGCTGAGCCCCCGTTTTGGGCAGCCCCAGCTCAGGAACCGCCTGGCACGGGGAGAGCAGAGCCTGCCCTTGGCACACCTGTATTTGGATGGCTCAGGACAAGCTTTAACATCCCCACAAAGGCTCTGCACGGTGGTATTTTTTTGGCACCGGGCGCTGTGTTGTGGGGATGAGATAAAATACCTGGAGCAGGAACATGCCCTGCCATGCAGGGACGGGCTGCTCCGAGCACAGGGGTGGGCTGGTGTATAGCAAACACATTCCTTGCGAGGTGGAAAACAGCATGGCACGGCTGGGGTGGAAGGGAATCGCACATCCCCACGCCTGGGCAGTTCCTGGAAGGTGAAGGACAGGCTCTCCTTCCCCAGCCCTGCTCTGGAGGGGCACACGATGCAGCTCCCAGAGCTTCCCCCATCCAAGGGACTTGTGAGACAAGTTTGCCACCAAGCAAAGCCCAGGGGAGGAATTTGCTGGCCACACACCATTTTCTACTCAGGAGTGACTGCTGGCACTGCCGCAGAGCATCCTCCTCCCACAGCCAGCCCAGGCAGTTGTCCCCATCCTGTCCCTACCCTGTCCCCTCCATGAACCACTGCTGCTGCAAAGGATTGAGTCAGGATCAGGACAAACACATCTGTGTCAGAACTAAACTCCATTAGCTGTGACACTGCTGATGGCACCAAGCATGATTTCCTCAGGCTGTGCTGTGTCAGTGCCCTGAGTGCTCTGTGTGTGTGAACAGACTCAGGAATGTTTCCAGAATGAGCTGAGTGATGCACAAACGAGGGTTTTGCTGATTTTCAGTGAGATTCCCTCTGTCTCAGTGCAGTGGTGCCAGAGCTCTTGCCTACCTGAGAAACCCTTCCCTGCCCCAAGAGGTGGCTGTATCCGGTTTACATGGAAACATAGTGTGGGTGAAATTGCCAGATTTCAACATTTCCAGGGAAAGGGAAGAGAAGGAAGCCTTGCCTTTACACCAGAGCAGCAGAGGAAGCTGAGGTTGGACGGGGCAGCACCCTCCACCCCACCAATGGATGCTCACCTGAGGGATGTCTCCTGTTTTCCATGAGATCCCCTCTGTCTCAGTGCAGTGATGCCCTGCTCTGGCAGAGCCCTTGCCCACGTGGGAAACCCTTCCCTGCCCCAAGAGGTGGCTGTATCTGGTTTATATGAGTGAAATTGCCAGATTTCAACATTTCCAGGGAAAGGGAAGAGAAGGAAGCCTTGCCTTTACATCAGAGCAGCAGAGGAAGCCGAGGGTGGATGGGGCAGCACCCTCCACCCACCAGGGATGCTCACCTGAGAGATGTCTCCTGTTTTCCAGTACTCCCCGCTGCTGAAGAAGCTCTACTGTCAGATTGCCAAGACATGCCCCATCCAGATCAAGGTGTCCACCTCACCACCCCCGGGCACCATCATCCGGGCCATGCCTGTCTACAAGAAGGCAGAGCACGTCACCGAGGTGGTGAAACGCTGCCCCAACCACGAGCTGGGCCGCGACTTCAACGACGGTGAGGGCTGCGTGTCCCTGGTGTCACCGCCCTCCTGTGCTCAGGATGAGCACCCTGGGCAGCCATGGCTCTAACTGGAGGTTTTCCTTGCAGGCCAGTCAGCCCCTGCCAGCCACCTCATCCGGGTGGAAGGCAACAACCTGTCCCAGTACGTGGATGACCCTGTGACGGGGCGGCAGAGCGTGATGGTGCCCTACGAGCCCCCGCAGGTACCCGGCTGCTTGTGGTGGGGACAAGGACCTGCCCTCCTCCCTTGGCCCAGTGTGCCCCTTGCCCTGGCACGTCTGAGACCACCCTGTGCTCGTCCCTGGCACACTCCAGAACCTGCAGGTCCCAGCCCTGTGAAGCATCCCAAAGCAGCCTAGCCTTGGGCAGTGGGGTGTAACAGGATACCCCTGGGGTGCTTCCACAGGTACCTGTGGAAGGGAGTACCTTAACCCAGGTACTCCTTCCCTGGGTGCCCCCACAGTCCTTGTACAGTCCACTTTTTCAAGCTGGGACCATCCCCAGTGTTCCCCTGCTCATCCTGCCAAAGCATCAGCCCTATGCCAGAGGGTCCAGCCCTGATTCATCACTCCCTGGCATCCCAGCCTGCCTCCCCTCCTCTTCTTCACCCTCGGAGCATCCTAGCCTGCCTCCCCCCTCCTCTTCCTCACTCCCCGGGGATCCCAACCTGCCTCCCCCCATCACTCCCCACTCAGCACCTTCTCTCCCTTCCTGGCCAGGTGGGGACCGAGTTCACCACCATCCTGTACAACTTCATGTGCAACAGCAGCTGCGTGGGAGGGATGAACAGGAGGCCCATCCTCATCATCATCACCCTGGAGACGAGAGAGTGAGTGGCTGTGGGAGCAGGGATGGGCATCCCTCCCATCACAGGAGGGTTGGGGAAGGAACCCTCCCTTGCAGGGAGCATCCCAGGTGTCGGAACTCAGTGCATCCCTCCGGGTGTCCAGAGTTGCCAAGGACCCCGCCGAGGGGCTCGGAGACCCTGGCACACAGCCCAGAGCACCTGGGGATTTGATTTTGACCCTTGGAGCAAGTTGCCAGCTTTGTATGAGGACCTGAAAGTCACAGAGGTTAGAATAGTATAATAAAATTATCACAGGGTGAATATGTAGATTTTAGGATTTTTGGTATGGGGGTTGTGGGGACAAGATGGAGGAATCTGGGTGTGTCCAGCCTTTCTTCTTCTTCTTCTTCTTGTTCTCCATTTTCTGCAGTGATGTTGGCACTTTGGGATTGTGCACTGTCTAACACAGGTGATAGGTATTGGGAATTAAGTGTAAATATGTTACACGTAGTTTGTAGTATAAAAGGACAACACAAAGAGTGCCTGTGGCTGCCCTGCTGAGCAGATCTCGGCTGGGCAGAAAGAAAATTTCATAGATAAGAATTAATAAACAACCTCAAGGCCAAAAAGTGAAGAGTCCAGACTCGTTCTTCAGCCACACGGGCTGAAGCAGAGACATCCTGCACATCTCGGGGCTGCAATTATCAACAGATATCCGAGACCCAGGAAATGGGATGGGGCAGCCCCAGCCCGTTGCACAGCAATGCTCCCCTCTGCCAGCTCGGAGAGGGGCTGGCACGGAGGGACCAGGGACTGCTCAGCTGGAGCCTTCCTCTGCCCCAGGAGCAGCGGCTCAGGGGCTCGCTGAGGGTCGCTGATGTGGTTTTTGCCCTTCCCAAGGGAGAGCAGGGCCACTGATTGTGCTGTTCTCCCAGCGGGCAGGTCCTGGGGAGGAGATCCTTCGAGGGGCGGATCTGTGCCTGTCCCGGCAGGGACAGGAAAGCTGACGAGGATCATTTCCGAGAGCAGCAAGCCCTGAACGAGAGCACGGCCAAGAACGGCAACGCCAACAAGCGCAGTGAGTCCCCTGACAGGGGTGGGGGGCTCCCAACATCCCTGTGCTGCACAAGTCTGGGCTCAAATTCACACTCAGGGATGATGCTTTGACTTTTCTCCACTAAATCTCATAAGCTGGACCCCACCCCTCTCCTCACAGAGCCTGGGCATGGCTCTCATAGCCAGATATGTTTATTTATTATTGACAAAGGGACACTCCCATGCCAGGCCCCAAGGGAATGGTTTTAGCATCCTGCACAGCTTGAGGTGCTCCCTGCCATGTCCTGTTTCCCATGACTGTTAGAGACATCTTTTATGGAAAATCCTTTTCTTTAGGATTTTTCCTCCTGAGAAGCTGAGAGGCCTCAGGAACAAAATGTAAACAATGATTATCTGCTGCTGTGGAATGCAACAGGTGCATCTGTGATTGGTCTCATGTGGTTGTTTCTAATTAATGGCCAATCACAGTCAGCTGGCTCAGACTGTCCGAGACACAAGCCTTTGTTATCATTCTTTCTTTTTCTATTCTTAGCCAGCCTTCTGATGAAATCTTTTCTTCTATTCTTTTAGTATCGTTTTAATATAATATATATCATAAAATAATAAATCAGCCTTCTGAAACATGGAGTCAGATCCTCACCTCTTCCCTCATCCTCAGACCCCTGTGAACATGGTCACACACAACTATATCTATTCTCTTTCCAGCCTTCAAGCAGAGCCCCCAGGGCATCCCAGCGCTGGGCACTGGCATTAAGAAACGGAGGCACGGGGAGGAGGAGATGTACTACGTGCCTGTAAGTGTGGGTGAGCTGCAATGGGGTCAGAAATCCATTTGGGACAGAGGTGACATCGTCCCCTCTGCCAGAAACACCTTGGGGAGGGGATGTCAGGCAGGTTGGGGCTGCGCAGGCTCCTGTAGGACAGCAGGGGCCTTGGGAATAGGAGCAAAAGCATCCATGGACACACATGTCCAAGGGGTTGAGGCATCCCAAACAATCCCTGGCTGCAGTGACAGTCAATCTGGGTGGAAAAAAGGGAGAATGAGGAATTAGCCAGGTGGGACGGGAATAAAGCAAAGTCCTGGTGTTGTTCCCTCCTGCAGGTGCGAGGCCGGGAGAACTTTGAGATCCTGATGAAGATAAAGGAGAGCCTGGAGCTGGTGGAGCTGGTCCCACAGCAGCTGGTGGATTCCTACCGGCCTCTTGAGACCCCCATAGGCCCTGAGACCCCCAAAGGCCCTGCGACCCCCACAGGCCCTGAGATCCCCATAGGCCCTGAGACCCCCACAGGCCCTGAGACCTTTACAGGCCCTAGGACCCTCAGAGCTCCTGAGATCCCCAAAGGCCCTGAGATCCCCACAGCTCCTGAGACCCTCACACCTCCTGAGAACCCCACAATCCCTGAGACCCTCACAGCCCCTGGGATCCCCACAATCCCTGAGACCCCCATGGGCCTTGAGACCCCCACAGCTCCTGAGACCCTCAATCCCTGAGAACCCCCCAATCCTCCAGGCCCCTGCAGCCTCCTGAGACCCCCACAGTTCTGAGATCTCCACCATTCACTGAGGCCTCCATCATCCCTAAGATCCCTACAGTCCCCCAGAGCCCTGAAGCTCCTCAAGACCCCTGCAGCTCCTGAGACCCCGACAGTTCCTGAGACTGCCACAATCCCTGAGACCCCTAAAGCCCCCCAGACCCCTGCAGCCCCTCAAGACCCCCACAGCCCCTGAACACCCTTGTCAGGGAGGCTGGATGGGCTGGGAGGGAGCTCCATCCCACCCACCCCAGTGTGACCAGAGTGTTCCCTCCCCAAACAGGACCCAGCTGCAGACACCTTCCTCCTACGGCCCCGTCCTTTCCCCCATGAATAAAGTCCACGGAGGAGGAATCAACAAGCTGCCCTCTGTGAACCAGCTGGTGGGGCAGCCTGCCCAGCACGGCTCCAGTTCTGCACCCAGCCTGGGCCCCATGGGTACGTCCTCTGTCAGCAGGCTGGGCTCTCCCTGCCCAGGAGTGGGCGTTTTACTGATTTATTGATGGCTGGGGGTTCCCCTGTTGGGGGAAACCCTCCTGGAGCAGTTCTGTGTCAGGAAAACGAGATGCACTGGATTTTTTCGGTCTTCAGCTAGTTGTTTATTATTATCTTATCAAAACCTCAGCGCATCGTCTACACCAGGCTTTGAGCACAGGAAAAGCGCTGCAAAATATCTGTAGATATACAGTTGCAAGGTCTTTTAAAGTTGCCCCATCCAATTAACTTTTAAAACACACTTTATTTTTACCTATCTAACAATAACTCATCCCTTGTCTGTCCACGTAACCTAAAACTGCAGCTTTCCTTGACCAATCACCCTGTGCCACCAACACTGCAGAAAATGAAGAATCCTGGGACAATGCCCAATGCCCTCTATCTTGTCTCCATCTACTACATACTAAAAATCCCCAAACCTAAATTTCTCACCCAAGTGACATACTACACTATTCTTTATAATCTATTTCACGCTTTTGTGGACTCTAGTCGGTCTTGAAGTCCTGGAAGCTTTGTCCATGGGTGAGGGTCAAAGCCAGTGCTTCTCTGGGGGTCACAGCAGACAGAGAAATATTCCCTGTGCAGGGTTCCCACAGGTTATCAGGTTTGGGTGGTTTCTAATGGGTGCATTTGTTGCCACTGCCCAGGACCCGGAATGCTGAACAGCCACCCCATGCAGAGCAATGGAGAAATGAACGGGGGCCACTCCTCCCAGTCCATGGTGTCGGGGTCACACTGCACCCCCCCTCCACCCTACAGCGCCGACCCCAGCCTTGTCAGGTAGGGAAGGCACCTGGAGTCCTGTCTGTCTGTCCTCTGTTCCCGGCTGTGTCCCTCGCTCTAACCTTCCCATCTGTCTGGCAACTGGTCAGCTGGCCACTGGCCCCAGCTGAGAAATCACTGCTGCTCCTCTCACCTGAGCAACCAAAGCCCAGCTACCAATCAGTCAGGAACCCCCAGTGCCCTCATACACCTCCCTGGGAATCCATCCCTGATCAACTGGAAATTAAGTACATCCTAAAGTGGGTCTTTTCCTCCCTGTCCAATGGCATGTAGCTCTATGAGCTTCCCCCTTCCCCTTCCAGCAACACCTGGAAATGAGTCCATGTGACTTATTTCAATCAGAAATGCACTAACAGCTCTGCAGGTTTTGAATGTTTTGGCCTTTAAAAAGACCACGGATGATTTGACAGACCTACCTTGGGCCAGCATCCACACTGGGCAGAGCCCGGGGCATGCCCTGATCCCCCTCCCCAGTAGCTTGAGCTCCCTCATATTATATGAGTTCCTGAGCCAAAATCTCAAACAATCAGGAGGAAAACATGTGTAGTTTTAGGAATGAACACAACCCCACACTGTGCTTTGACCTTAGTGCCAGTGGAGCACCCATGGAGCTCCCCACATTCCCCACCTGACATGGTCTGTCCCACAGAGATGGGACACAGCTGTTGTTCATGAGAACTTAATGCCACAACTTTATTTTCCAAACTTTCTCTGCAGTTTTTTAACAGGATTGGGGTGTCCAAACTGCATCGACTATTTCACCTCACAAGGGTTACAGAATATTTACCACCTGCAGAACCTATCCATAGAGGTAAATGCTTTGGGGAGATCTGTTCTTACCACTTGTTTCCCACAGCTGTTGGTCTGAAAAGCAAAACTGAAAGTGTTTTGGAGGAAGGGAAACCTGTGCCCCAACCCCTCACAGAGAACATGTGTTCCCAGGATTGATGCCTGTCATTCCTGCCCCCTTGTTGGTCCTTTGGAAGTAGCTATTGCTCAGGCCTTGGTAAAAATCACAACCAGTCCCAAAAAACTACAACCAGTCTCAACTGCTTCCTCCAGACTCTCAGAAGCAACAGAGATCAAAGATCCCCAGGCCAGAGCTCAGGGAGATTTTCCACCTAACACAGAGAACACAGCTGAGGTGCTCAGGGGAACACCCCATATCCCACAGAGCCAGCAGGGACACCCCACTGCAGCTCAGGGAGGTTTAATCTGGTCTCACCACTTCCCCTGCTAATCTTTAGAATGAAAGAGGCTGAAGTCTGGAATGAAATAGCCCAGATCAGGCAAAAGCTGTCAGAAAAAGCATGGAGGGGATGCTGGAAATACCTGTGTGTGCCCAAAGCATCATCCTCTCTGCTGCCACACTCTGGTGCTGGTACCACGGGCAGCACCAGAGCAGTTCCCCAGCCCATCAGAGGAACAAGAAAAAGGAAAACAAAAAATAATCTTGAACCCTTTGATCCATGGAAAACCCTGTAAATCCCCAAGCTGGTGTTTTGACTGAGACAGAGCTCCTGCCCGACCCTGTTTTGACCTCGTTTTGCCCCAGGCAGGTGTAGCAGTGTCTCTACCTGGCAGCTGCAGCATGCCGCAGGAGAGATGATGATTTGTCACTGGTGGCTGGGGCCAGTTGTGTAACCTGAGCCTGGTTCTGGACCATTTGCTGAACTAACTCCATGACTGCCTGTCAGCTGTCCACGGGAACGTTTAGGAATGGCCAAAACTTGTGTCAGGGCAGAGCTGTGTGTCTGAGTCGTTTGTAGCTACTAATTGCATACTCACTGTCTGCTCCAGTTAACGCTCCCGTGAGTCTCTGTGCTGGCATTAACACGGACCCCTGGCAGCTCCCCCCTGTGCTGGTGTGTGTCCTGGCACATGTCCCCAGTCTGAGGTCACCCACCTCAGTGCTGGAGGCTGGTGCTGCTCCAGCCTGCTGGGCCAGGACCAGAGCAGAGGCCATCCCAAGTGCACAGCCACAAGGATGCTTCACACGCTGCTCTGCAACCTGTGTCCAAGGGGAATGATCCCTTCCTTCCCTCCCATTTCCACATCAGTTTGATGTGAACCCCTCCCAAAACAACAACAAAAATCTCCCACCTGCAAACCTGCAGTTACTTGGTTACAAAGGGAAAATAACCCAGGGTGTGGTGGTGTTCGCAGGGGTCCCAGGATGAGGGAAGAGATGAGAATCTTGACTCCATGTTTCAGAAGGCTGATTTATTATTTTGTTGTATATATTATATTAAAAGACAATTATATACTAAAACTATACTAAAAGAATAGAAGAAAAGATTTCATCAGAAGGCTAGCAAGGAATAGAAAGGAATGATAATAAAATCTTGTGACTGACCAGAAAGTCTGAGACAGCCGGACTGTGATTGGCCATTAATTAAAAACAACCACATGAGACCAATCAAAGATGCACCTGTTGCATTCCACAGCAGCAGATAACCATTGTTTACATTTCATTTCTGAGGCCTCTCAGCTTCTCAGGAGAAAAAATCCTGGCAGAAGGATTTTTCATAAAATATGTCTGTGACACCCAGGGGATGCATCCATGGCCATGGGTGCACCATGATGAACCCATGGCCGTGGCGGGAGGTCCAGCTCTGCTCTGTTGGGCATTGCACCCATGTGTCCCCCCCAAATACATAATCTGGGGCTTTCTCCTGGATATAACAAACTTATGCATCTCTGTAGCACTCAGCTTGGGTTTGGGGACAGATGGACACAGAAGTCCCATGCTCTGTGATGCCCAGGAGGTTTTGGTTGTCCACCCTTAACGTCCCCTGAAACGTGTGAACCTGAGGGAAGGACCCATGGCCATAGCAGGAGGTCCAGCTGTGCTCTTTTGGGCATTGCACCCACGTGTCCCCTCAAAAGCACAACCTGGGGCTCTCTCCTGCTGGTCCAGCCCCATCTCTGCCGGCCGTGCCTGAGCGGTGTTGTCCTTGCAGGATCTCGCGGCACTGAAGATCCCGGAGCAGTACCGCATGATCATCTGGCGGGGCCTGCAGGAGCTCAAGCAGAGCCACGACTACGGGGCCCAGCAGCTGATCCGCTCCAGCAGCAGCAACGCCTCCACCATCTCCATCGGCAGCTCGGGCGAGCTGCAGCGGCAGCGGGTGATGGAGGCCGTGCATTTCCGCGTGCGCCACACCATCACCATCCCCAACCGCGGCACCGCCGACGACTGGGCCGACTTCGGCTTCGACCTCCCGGACTGCAAATCCCGCAAACAGTCCATAAAGGAGGAGTTCACGGAGGGAGAGATCAACTGAGGGGCTCCTGAGGTGGCAGCGAGACACCGGCGGGGTGATAAACTCCCTTCACCCCCTCAAAAATGTATTTGCAGCCTTGGGCACCTGGAGAAGTTTAAGTTTGTTATATCCAGGGGAACTGCAGGCCCTGAGCCAGGCAGGAGGTGCCTGCCTGGGGAGGAAACTGGAGGTGAGGAGGAGGAGGAAGGAAAGGAGGAGGGCAGCTGAGCCAGCTCAGCAGCCAGAGTGGGATTTCTGCCTGCCCACGGCACAGGAGGCACTGTGTGGTTTGTGTTTTCCTGGAGCATCCCTGCACCCAGCAGTGTAAGGACAGCACATTTTTCTCATCCCTGCTCACCGTCCATGTTCTTCATGGTGTCCCAAACTGAGAGGGCTTTGTCACTGCAACAGACTCAGCTCTGACCTGTGCAGGCATTGCCAGGGACTGGTGTGAAGCCACATCCTTGTTTTTCCATGGACTGCCAAATGCACCCCTTCCCTCAGCCCTCAGTAGAGCCAGAAAGACCCTGTTTGTCCCTGACCAATGTGTTCTTGTACTTAAAGGTTGGTGTATATAAACAGAATGTACATACAGTAAACTCATTGTGCTGTAAGGAGAGAGAAAGATTTATTTTCATGTAAGCTTTAAAAATTGATACTGACTCCTGAGACACCGCAGTGTCAAGTAAATTAATTCCATGTTGTAGCATGTAAACATGCAGACAATCCTGTCTCCAGCCTTATCTATTCAAAACTCAGTTTTTTCCCTCCTCTGAATCTCTTGCATGCAGTTGTGCAGGAGGGGGAAAGCCAATGATTGTCCTGGGAAGCCAGAGGACTGGATAATCCTTCCCTGCTCCCTTGGGGAGTTTTGTTGACAGGTCAGACCTGACAAGCTGGAATGTCATGGTGTAAATTCCATCTTTTTGGAGCACAGCATGAACTGGCTGCCCAATTCTCTTCTGTTCCTCGTCATTTTCCCCAGCCGCAATTTCTCTGTTGATTCAGACTGGGAAAAAAGCCTTCACAGAAAGCAAGGACACAAATAGGTGTGTTCCCTCCCTGATTTTTCATTCCCTACACTTTTGGGAAGGCAATGTCCCACAACAAGTCCTGGAAAGGCACTGAAGTCTCAGGAGCTGTCGCTGTGGGAGGGAGGGCAGGGAGCTGCTGCATCTGCCCCCTCAGCCCTGGGTCACTCGAGATTTTGGGCAGCCTGAGGGAACCTGCACAGAGATGATGCTGCCCAGCACATTCCCACTGCTGCACTCTCCCTCTGGAGGCCTCCAAAGGCAGCCCTGCACCTGCTTCCCATCACCCCCAGGCCGGGGAAGGGGCTGGATACCCTTCCCAAAGCCCTGGACCCTCTAAGCAAGAGCAGAAGTGCTGAAATCCCACCAGGGCTCACCTGAGATGTGACTTCTCCTCCAGGCAGGCAGTGGATGCTCCCTCTCCAGGGGGACAGGAGTGTGACCACTGCATGTGCTGCACCCACAGCCCTGGGCTGGGACCCTCCTCCTTCCAAGGCCTTGTCTGGGTGTCCCACAGCAGCTCTGAGCCTTCAGCACACAGAAATTGCCTCTTGTCCCTCCTCTTCCTCAGGGACTGATGAGCTGCAGGTGCAGTCACCATCCCTGAGGCCATCCCACCCCTCACACCACAGGGATTGGGAATCTTTGGGATTGGGAACTCCCCTGGCGTGGCTGACAGTGATCTGTGTCCCCAGGAAATGGCTCAGGAAAGCACTTTAATGCTTTAAAGCTTTTGCAACAACCACTCACATTTCCAGAGTTCCTGGGGCTGTTTCCAGCAGTATTAATGGATCACTCTGTGATAGGAATTGTATTTTTTGTAATGTCATCTTTGGAAAATGTGTTATTTTTATAGCTGTGGTTACTCTTTTGTTTTGGGTTGTTTTTTTTTTGTTGGTTTGTTTTTGTTTTGTTTTTGTTTTTGTAACACAATAAAAGCACATGTGGGAATTCCTGCATCTGGAAATTAAAATTGGACAGAAAGTGCCCTCTTAACCCAGAGTAAACCTTCAACTGTAGGACCTCAAAGGGCCTAAAGCTACTGAAACAAAAAAGAAAACTACCATTGTGTACTAATCTGCTACAGCAAGTACAGAGAGGCAAAAACCAGCTTCTGAACACATAAAACTTTTTTTTTTTCTTAATAAATGGCTAAAAAATAGTGAATGGAATGGAGAGCAAGCATTAAGACACAGTTTTTCTGAGCTGTTAAATGACACTGTTAAAAACAATTTCCCAAAAAGAACACAAATTTCACCATTATTTCTAGTTTTAGGAGTATATATTCCACAGGTAGGAATTGGAAATGGATTGAACTAAAGGTTCTTGCAAAAAGTTTATAAACTAATGCCTTGGAATGGAAGAAGTCAAGAATGTTGTTGTAATTCAATAAAAATACAAAAAAAAAAGGTTTCAAAAGATCTTGAAAACTGGCATGTGACAGCCAGACAGGAACAGTCAGAGCCGCACAGCTGCAGAGAGCTCCACACATGACAAAGGTGCAAAGCTCCTGGCAGACACTGCCTGGCCTGTGGCTCTGCCTTCTGCTGGGGCCTGTGTCCCAACCAGGATCATGGAACCCAGACTGGTTTGTTTGGAAGGAACCTTAAAGCTCATCCCATCCCACCCCTGCCATGGCAAGGACACCTTCCACTACCCCAGGTTGCTCCAAGCCCTGTCCAACCTGGCCTTGAACACTTCCAGGGATGGGACAGCCACAGCTTCTCTGGGAAATCCATTCCAGCCCCTCACCACCCTCAAAGGGAAGAATCTCTTTCATATATCCAATCTAAACATACTCACAGATGCTCCTGTGGTTTTTTGAGCATTACATCACCTTCCTTGTGGCACTGCTGGGAAGGCGCCTGCTGCTTGTGACTTCTCCTCCAGGCAGAGGACAACAGTGGCTGTTCCCTCTCCAAGGGGAGACTTCTCCCTCATCCCAGCTACTGGTGAACCTACACCACCCTGCCTGGCCCGAGGAGCATCCCTCTTCTCCCAGGAAAACAGAGCTCTGTGGTCAGCAGCACCCTCCAGGAGGAAAAGCCACCTGGATGAAACCACACGGAATTTCTTGCAGGCTCTGTCTGACATGGTAGGAACCCTGCCCTGCCCCAGCACCAAGTGCTCCTGGTTCAGAAGTGCCTCTGTCTGCTGGGAACACCAAACCACCATCCAGGCTTCTGTTGAGGCCACTGGGTGGGAGTGGCTGTCACACGAGCTCAGCCTTGACCCCGGGCGGATCCGTGGCACCGCTGTGCAAGTCCACAGCAGATCTGTTCCTCCAGGACTGCTCAGCTGCTGCAGCGACCTGGATGGTCCAGAGGAGCTGCTCCTTGGTGACCACGGGGGGCTCCTGGCCTGTGGGACAGGAACAAAGCACTGGATGAAACCCATGGTCCCCTGTGAGCACAGATCCCACCACAGCACTGAGGCTGCAGGACTTAAAACATTCCAGCCCTCTCCTCCTGCCCTGTCAATGCAGCCACAACAACTGAAATACTGTTGAATAAAAATAGCTTGGACTAGATGGTCTTCAAAGCCTCTTCCTACCCAAGCCACTCCATGATTCTGTGATTTTTATCCCTTCTGGGCAGCCAGGACTCTGGCTGAGGATAGTGTGGACTAGATGGTCTTCAAAGCCTCACTGTACCCAGGCCACTCCATGATTCTGTGATTTTTATCCCTTCTGGGCAGCCAGGACTCTGGCTGAGGATAGCTTGGCTGTCACAAACAGCTGCTTTCATCACAAAGGACAGTAAGGTCCAAGGTAATTTCTACTCCCAACTCTCATTTCTTCCCAGCACAGAGTTTCAGATCATCATTCCCCACCCATCTCCATGACCTGACATGGTGCCTCCCCCAACAAAGCCAACCCAAAGCAACACCAGCCATCAATTTAAGCCTTGTCCCACCTTTCAGGGTCCTCAGGAAGTGCCGGAAGAGCTCCCTGTATGCATCTCTGTAGCGCTCAGCTTGGGTCTGGGGACAGATGGACACAGAAGTCCCATGCTCTGTGATGCCCAGGGGGTTCTGGTTGTCCACCCTTAACGTCCCTTGAGACCCGTGAACCTGAGGGAAGGAGCAAAACAGGGAAGAAAGAACATTTTTAAATTATCACATTTTCAATCTCACACAGGTTAGAGAAGCCCTGGTTTGTAAAACCAAGACAAAAGTAGGTTCTGAAATGAGGAGTCACACCTGCCCCAGCCCTGGTATGGCTCAGACACAACAGAAACACCAGGGATGTGCTGTAGTATAATTGCTTCTACTTGTGTGATACCTCACCTGAGCAAAGCCCCTTTTATAAGTGCTTCATTCCTCCCCAAGACCAGCCCCCATAGCTGTAATTATTCATTACTGTAGAAATTGACACTTTTCTTCCCCTTTCATATGCTGGACTCCTGCTACACAGCTGACACCACCCTGGAAAGGACAAAGGAAATCTGCACAATTTCAGCCTCAGGACAGCTGACACCAGCTCCTGCTCTGGTATGATTCATGCAGCTCTTAAAACCACATAATGCATGGGACAGAGAGAAAATTTGGGAGATAAATTTGAGAAAAGAGAAAGTGGATTGTAGATTGAAAAAGGACTGCTGCTGAGGCAACAACCAAACAAACAGATGTGGCACTTAAAGCTCTGCTCTGGGTGACAAGGTGGGGATTGGTGACAGGTTGGATTTGATGATCCTGGAGG
>NW_005054450.1:0-4276 GCF_000277835.1 Geospiza fortis
AACCGGGGCTGGTAACTTTTGTTTCCCTGGAAAAGGGACAGTGTTTTTGTTTGGGGGCCTGTAGCCCAGAGTGGCCGGCTGGCTCCTGGAAATTCGCGATAGGCAGGATGCCTCCCAGACCCAAGCTGGCACCAGTGCCAACTCGGGCTGGTTTGATAGTGCCAACGGAGTCCTACAATCTGCGATCAGGAACCAGGGCCGCTGTGTTTTGTGTCAGAGGGAAAGGCCCGTTCACGGGAGTTTTACGACAGTCGCGCTTTACAGCACATTTTATGACAATTGCGCTTTACGACAGCTGCGCTTTATGACAGCTTTTACGACAGTGCTGCTTTACGGTATTTTTTGCGACAGTCGCGCTTTACGACAGTTTTTACGACAGTGCTACTTTACGGCAGTTTAGCGACAGCCGCGCTTTACGGCACATTTTACGGCAATTGCGCTTTATGACAGCTTTGCGACAGTCGCGCTTTACGGCAGCTTTTACGCTAGTGCCGCTTTATTGTAGTTTTGCGGCAGTCGCGCTTTATGGCAGTGTTTACGACAGTGCTGCTTTACAGCACCTTTTCCGACAGTCGCGCTTTACAGCACCTTTTATGACCGTCGTGCTTTACGGCACTTCCTTTTATGGAATTTTTAATGGTACTTTAGCGCACTTCACTTTACAGCACTTTACAGGTTTTATTTTGGTTTTTATTTATTTTTAAATAATTTTATTTTTTAAATTTTTAATTTGGGTTTTTTTTTTAATTTTTCTATTTTTAAAGCTTTTTCTTTTATTTTATTTGGTGCTGCCCAGACCAGCTCAAGACAGTGCTTGTAGTGGTGTTTGAGGCTCCCCAGGATGAGGGAAGAGATGAGAATCTTGACTCCACCTTTCAGAAGGCTGATTTATTATTTTATGATCTCTATTATATTAAAAGAAAATGAGCTATTAGAACTATACTAAAAGAGCAAGGACACATCAGAAAGCTGGAAAGGAATGAATAATAAAAACCTGGGACTGCTCACAGCCCCGACACAGCTGGACCATGATTGGTCATCACGTAGAAACAATGCACAGGAGACCAATCCGAGGTGCCCCTGTTGCTAAACCATCTCCAGCCCACATTCCACAGCCAGCAGATCGTTATTGGTTCCACTTCTGTTCTGAGGCTTCTCAGGAGAAAAATCCCAGCGAAAGGATTTTCATCAAACACGTCAGTGCCAGGGGATGGCACAGGCAGCACCGGCTGGCCGAGGTCGCTGTGTCGTCCCTGCCAGCCCAGGTGCCACAGCAAGGAGGAGAGAGCTCACCCTGTGCTCACCCTGCAATACAGAGCAATACAGAGCAATACAACACAAAACACATATTAACATAAGATGATAACCTTTTTCTATTTTCATTACATGTTGATTTATTGTTACAGGAAACCCAAAACAACAAAAGCACACAGAAAACAACACTCATCTACCATTAACACCCCCTTCAGATTACACACAAACTCACCATCACTCTCATCACAACTGCTAAATTACACCCCAGCAATCGCTGGTCCTCAGGAACGTGGTTCCCGAGAGCCTCCAAAAGATCCTCCTGCCTGACGAAAACCC
Organism: Geospiza fortis; assembly: GCF_000277835.1. Taxonomy (NCBI): domain Eukaryota; kingdom Metazoa; phylum Chordata; class Aves; order Passeriformes; family Thraupidae; genus Geospiza; species Geospiza fortis. The sequence continues at coordinate 1,591 of NW_005054450.1, forward strand.
CGGTCCCTGGGCGGTCCGTATCCAAACTTTGTCGATGAACGTCGCCTCGCAGACCAACCGGGACCGAGGGAAAAAAAACCCAGCTGGGAGGGAAAAAAAAAGTGCTTGATCTTGGCAGGAGCTGTTTTTGATGATGAGTTTATTTTTCTTATCTTTTACATAGGAAGGGTGAGTTCAGCTCACATCTTCACAGCATGGTTCAGAAAGTCTCAAAACCCTTAGTTACAAGACCTTTTAAAGATTTATTAACCAATAAAACACTGCCAACAAGGATATTTATCCAATCCTTAAATATTTCATCTTATAGACCCATGTTACAGAGTAAGAAAGATTTCTTAGTTAATCATGTTATGACACACAAACCTACAGTTCTGCATTCTAAACTCCTTGTTAGCTTTATAACTACTTTTTATATCTTAAACTATTTTTATATCCTAAACTTTTTATATATTTCAACTTCAATCTTTTAAAAGGTTTGGATAGAAAAGGTTCTGAGGACCTAAACCACAAATAAATGTTGATTACATTTAAACCCCGGGGAGCTTTGCAGAGGTTACTGCAAAGTCTTTTGCTTCCCTCTGGTGTTTAATGTCTCCATTTCATTGTCAGTGACTGCCCAAAGTTCACTGCACACAGAGGGAGAATAAATGGGAAAAAAAAAACCCTTGCAGATTTTCCAGACCAGATCCAGGAGAAGTTGAAACTCTCTCTGCTTTGGGATCACTTCCATCTTTAGTTCATCTTCTGTGTCAATGCCAATCTTGCCAATCCTCAAAGTGAAATTTTGTTCTTTTACAGATAAATTCTTGATACGAAAACCACCCAGGACACCTCTGGGTGGGTGCCCAGATCTTTGGTTTCCCTTTTGTCCCATCTTTTCTACACATTGATTTTTTAAATATTGGCAAAATATTTGCCCAAGAATGGGGGGTTCAGTTCTTTTCCCATTAAGGTCATGTGTTCTACCTGAGGTTCAAGAATTGTTTTAGAGATTCTCCAGTAAAAATTTAGAATCCCTAAACCAAAAACATCTTGGGGCAGTGGTTTAGGTCAGAAGCTCTGCTGAGCACCCAGAGTGTGAAGAGCTCTGAGAACTCCCCAAGACAAGTAACAAGCATTGCTGTAATTCTAAAAGGGTTTTTTAAATGGCTTTTTAAAAGGGTTTGCTTATTCCCTGTGTGTGAAAATGAAGAAAAGGGTGAGCAGCTTTTATCCCTCAGGACACTCTCTGCTCCCTGCAGGGCCCTGCAAGACTTTTCCCTCTATCACAGAGAGCACAGCGCTATTAGCAAGAGATTTTGTTTATTTTTTGCTGAAGTGTTAAGTCCTGAGCTCTGCAAGACACGAGGTGTCAGCTCTGATGGACCAGGGCTGCATCCTGCACTCCTGTGTCCTCTCTTAATTGGATTAGCTGCTGCTTTGACTGCAGCCTGAAAGTGCTCTCCTCTCTCCTGTGCTTTCTGAGGAGCTTTCTGTGACTCACAGAGCCAGCCTGATCACGTCTGCTCCGGGGTAATCATCTGACAATGATTATTTCCAGCTGTCAGCAGTGAAAGCGAAGCTCAGGGAGCAAGAACAGAGCTCTCAGCAGGTTCAGGCTCTGGGTGGGCACCTGGGGAACACAGGAGGTCGTTAAATACCAACTGAGGGGAGCAAATGTTAATGTTTTGCCTGAGTTTCATGCTGCAAGAACTCAGAAAATATTGCTCATGCCAGAGTTATGATCCCACCAAAGGGAACTTTCCCATTCCTGCACAGTGGTTCTGATGGATTCTGGTGCACTTCCCATGCCAGGAGCACTGGGGTGCTTGCAGAGACTGCTAGGACAGAAAGTTGAATTCACATTTTTGGGGTTTAACTGAAAAAGGGTTTTTTTAATAAGCAGGAGATTCTTTGAGACCTAAGAACACTGCTCTGAAATCTTCATTTTCTCGTTGTTGTTTTTGGGGACTTTATAGAAATAAAGATTAATTCTTTCCAAATATATCACCTGTGTGGCACTAAAGAGATTTTTCCTGATTCTCCTTTCCTCATCCCATCCTCTTACTTTTCCTCATCCCTATTCTTATTCTCATCTTCTTGCCTTTCCTCATCCCCATTCTTATCCTCATCCCTTTCTCTTATCTCATCCACTTTCCCTCCCCATTCCCATCGTCTCCCCTTTTCTCATCCTCATTCTTATCCCCATCCCCTTTCTCATTCCCATCCTCTTTCTCTTCCCTTCCTATCCCATCCTTTTCCCTCTTCTCATTCCCATCCCATCCCATCCCATCCTCTCCCCTTTTCTCATCCCCATCCCCTTTCCCATTCTATCCTCTTTCCTTTCCTTCCCCAATCCCAATTCTCATTCCCATCCCTTTTCCTTTTCCCATTCCATCCTTTTCCCTCTCCTCATCACCATCCCCTTTCCCATCCCATCCTCTCCCCTTTCCCCATTCCCATCCCATCCCATCCCATCCCCTTCCCCATCCCATCCTTTTCCCTACCCCCATCCCCTTTCCCATTCCATCCTCTCCCCATCCCTATTCCCATCCCCTTTCCCCATTCCAATCCCCTATCCCCATCCCATCCTCTCCCCTCTCCTCATCCCCGTTCTTATTCCCATCCCATCCTTTTCCCCTTCCCCTTTCCTCTCCCCTCTCCCCATCCCCATCCCACCCCCTCCCCATTCCCATCCCCTTCCCTC